>NW_017100857.1:596879-615636 GCF_001263275.1 Habropoda laboriosa
CGGGGCTTGTTTCCACGTTTATCGAACACCGAGCAAACGTCTGTTTGGACGAACTGTAGACAGTTTAAATTAATTGGAGAATTACGTACCGCGTGAGAATTTTTTCGAAATTAATTATCGTCACGATTAAGTTCTACCATTGTTTCACAGCTGTTGAATAATTAATTTGTAACTACATTTGTAATGTGTACGACAAATATGTAAATTAACGAAGGAAATAAATAAATTTATAATTAATGTGATTTCGTTTTTTTCTTAAACCTGGTTTTCGAACGAGTGCTGGAGTTGCTAATAGACTGTATTTATAAATTCTCGGGAGTGCAAAGGGTTAATTAAAGATCCGTGTTTCTTATTTTATCGTTTAATTTGAATGTTATATATAATAATCGAGGAGCAATATTTAAACAATAATATGCTTTAAGTAACAATATACTCATTTTGTAATTCTAAGTTTTATCATCGTACTCGTATATTTAAGAATTTAAACAAAGGAATAATCGGTCACAATTTTCCTCCATTTTTAATCGCATATTGGAAAGATCGAATATCTGATTGATAAATAATTCCAAGTATACCAGTTTATAATCAGATATGATAAAGAATGCAGTTCGATTAATAGACAAGTATCCAAGTTCATTCGAGTTATATTTACAATTAACCACGTCCTTTCAATTTTAACTAAACACGTCGCGTATTTAAAAAAGAACTGACACGATCTTTTCGTTGATTTAACAACGGCTGATTGTTCGAGAGGCTTCGTAATTTCTGATCAGAACCAATCTCGAGGCGTTTCGTTAGAACAAGATCGTCGGATTTATGACGATGATCAGACAGAAATGAAGTTGGCCCACGAGCGATGATTCAATCCCGATAATCGATTGGCCTTCACGACAGTCGATCGTCACGGTCGACCTTCGGTGCCGGCAGACCTGCCGCGACCCTCTCTCTCCGCCTCTTTATGTTTCGCTACAAAAGCACCGAAACACAAGCAACGCGAGAGATCGTTGCTAACGTTATCTCCCTTACCGCACCGCTTCCTCGCTGAAATAGCGACCCGCGAAAGAAATACGTCCTCGAATCACCGTCGAGGTTGACGCTTCGACCCGGCCGGGCGACTCCTTGTCTAAAGTGTTGAAAAGTAATATGAGGATAGGAGATAGGCGATTCCATTACTGGAGCAATATTGTTGGAGATGGTGGACAATTTATCTTTTGCAATATTACGTTTCGCGATGGGTTTGTCCGTGTGTGAGTGGCAAATATGAGGATTCGGAAATTCGAATTTCTGAGAATTTGGAAATTTGAATATATGAACATTCGAAAATTTGAGAATTCAAATATGAAAATTCGAATGCATGGAAATTCGAAAGTTTGAGAATTCAAATATGAAAATTCGAAAATTTGAGAATTCAAATATGAAAATTCGAATATATGGAAATTCGAAAATTTGAGAATTCAAATATGAAAATTCGAATGCATGGAAATTCGAAAGTTTGAGAATTCAAATATGAAAATTCGAATGCATGGAAATTCGAAAATTTGAGAATTCAAATATGAAAATTCGAATGCATGGAAATTCGAAAGTTTGAGAATTCAAATATGAAAATTCGAAAATTTGAGAATTCAAATATGAAAATTCGAAGATTTGAGAATTCAAATATGAAAATTCGAATATATGGAAATTCGAAAATTTGAGAATTCAAATATGAAAATTCGAAAATTTGAAAATTCAAATATGAAAATTCGAATATATGGAAATTCGAAAATTTGAGAATTCAAATATGAAGATTTGAAAATTTACATATATGAAAATTCAAACATTTGAAAATTCAGAAATTCGAAAATTCGAAAACTGACATTTGAAAATTCAGGCATTTGGAAACTCAGACATTTGAAAATTCGAAAGTTCGCAGTGCAGTTCCCACGTAAGCAGGCCGAACGAAACGCGACGACACGCGTGAAACGTTGGCGATCGCGTCCCGCACGAAGGAATCTCCCGGGTGAAATTCGCTGACAACGGCCATTCCGCGCGATTAATTTTATATGTACGCGAAAATGGAAATGAAGTCGATATCGCGTGTCAGGGGTTGCACAGTGTAGAGGCGTGGCACGTCCTATTGGAATATCATGTTGGCAAAACGGCCGTCAGAAGCAAGAGATCCCGGATTAATGCATCGAATTAACGATATATCATTTCTATCTCTCCCTTCGTAACCTTTGTTTCCCTGTCATCTCTCGTGATATACTTTTCCCTACTTTCACTCTACCAACAAACTTACCCCCCCTCCCCCCACTATTACTCCATTTTACTAATTCTATCTTACCCAAAAATATCCGATTACTTTTACGAAAATTCAAATAAACGACACATCTTTCTCAAACCACGGCCGAAAACACAATGGCGGATAGCAAGTTAATGATTATCTGATCTTCCTTCACCGACCTTCGCAAGGTATTCAGAGCAATATGATTGATGGTGAAAAGGCCGTTCGTCTGCTGACTGGCAGATTGACGGTGCAATTCTATGGCGACCACCACTTGTGTGTCAGCTTCTTCCAGACGTGTTCCGTTTCATCGAACAATCGATCCTTAAAGCCATTCGCGAATCTCTACTAAACGGCATTATAGAAAAAATATCCATTCTAACCTTAAAATCGAAAATAGAACTAACGCGTATGGTAAATTGTCCTTAACGAGTTTGAACACGAGTACGACGTTATGATGGGTTGCACACGTTAAGATCCATTTGTACGGCTGCAACAAGTTGCACAGTGAGTGTGCAACGCTGGGGTATTTTGACGTGGCAACTCTGGTGCGGCAAATGGTACGGAAGATGTATCGAGCGGGTGAAATGAATGGGAGATGGGATGGATGGGAGCCGGATAAATTGTCCATGGATGACAGAAGACTTATGGAAGTCAAAATGGATATACTTGACTTGTAACGTTTCTGTGGGAGGATTTAATGTAAAGTGTAAGGGTAGAATGTATGTGTGTACTTTTATTCCAGAGTTCGAAAAATGTTTGTCGAGTCCACGGACCTTTCTTTGCCTAGGGGATTTCCAGGAAAAATCTCCAGGCTCTTGGGAATCCCCAAATTAAATTTCTACACATTTCAAAACTTTCCTAGGATTAGCTTGATATTTTTGGTGAAAATATACCAACTTTCTAAAATTTTTCTAACAAAATTTCGGTATAAATTTGAGTCGCTGGAATTTTCGTGAAATTGTGAAACCCGCGAAATTAAAAAAAAAAAAAAATGTCGAGATTTCGCGAGTCTAAAATGTCGTTATTACGTTAGGATTGATCGAGTTCTGGTTGTTTGGAACATGTTCTGTAACAGAGTTACAGCGGCGTAAACGAAGCATAACGCAGGGATTTTCGGCGTTTGACAGAAACTCGAAGCGAAATTGGAACGTCGGCCAAACAAACTGGAAACGGATTTACATGGTTCGCAAATAAAACACTGATTGACCGGCCGTTCAGACGCGGATTGATCAGCGTTATTTAATTAACGGCGCTCGAATCGTGGGAATGGGACTTAACGCGACCTCCAACTCTACTACGGCTGAAGCCGCGGCTCTCACGAATAAAATCGATCTCGACGCAGGAAGGCTCTGCCCGTTTCGTTTAAAAAAACCTCCCGTCACGTTTCATCCTACTTTATCGACATTTGCCTTGGTAATTTGTAAAATTAACCGTGCAAATCTTTATTCGATAATTATAACGTTGAAACGTAATGTATACTTCCATACTTCACGGTTACACATTAAAAGTCGAACACGAGAACGAGAGACACTTTAAGAAACTCGAAAACCGAACCACTGCAATTTCCACGAAATACAATTTCATCAACCACCTTCGAGCCGATAAAGAATTCACGCCAAAGCTCTCTTTCTGTGTGTACAAGCAAACAACGCCGCAGCCAATAGAAAAAGTCAATATGGTAAACCTCGAAAGTACCCTCGCGTGTTCTTCGATCCGCCTAT
The DNA here is from genome assembly GCF_001263275.1 of Habropoda laboriosa. NCBI lineage: Eukaryota > Metazoa > Arthropoda > Insecta > Hymenoptera > Apidae > Habropoda > Habropoda laboriosa. The sequence goes on from NW_017100857.1 coordinate 600,867, forward strand.
CCACACGAGTAAGTAATAAACGAACGTGAAACGGGACCAAAACGAGGGACGCAAGAGACAAAGAAAGAAAAAGAAAAAAGGAAAGAGAAAAACGAGAAATCCCAGAAACAGCGAAGAAAGAAGTCTCCATTACACCGCGATTGTCGCACAGAAAACGCTATCGAGAGGGAAAAAGCATCGGGGAAACCGTGCCGTTGGATAAACGTGTGAGAAAGAGAAAGGACGAGGGAGAAAACGCAACGTGTCAAGCAAAAGAGAGAGAGAGAGAGAGAGAGAGAGAGAGAGAGAGAGAGAAGGAAAACCGCGCGCGGCTCCCTTCTGAGATGACATCTCCCCGTGACCTTGGAACCGAAACTGACCTTGACCGTGTCAACCCCCACCATGTCGATTTAACGCGTCCCGGCCTGCTCCCTTCCCCACTCTGCCGGCCACCAACGGCATCCAGAGTCGCGTCGTATTACGCGAATGCGATGTTGCTCGGTGCTACTGCTGCTGCTGCCTGCTGCTGCGGCTGCGGACATCGTTGCTGCATCGACCGGCCGCAGCACAGACTGCCAGCCCTCCCCCCAACTCCCTTTCCTCACCCCGCGACCCCAGGCAAACCCGTCACGTCCGCCCGTCCCGCCCCTCAAGCTGCCACCTAGCAGGCGAGCTGCCGAGCGGCGGATCGCGTCCCACCGCCCTTTTATTCTATATACGTGTATAGAGAAACGTCTATCCGCGTTTCGTGGTGAAAGTCGAGAGGAATTTCCGCGTAAATGATGGCCGTACGGATACACCCGACTGAAGAGGATATAGATGGGGTATTATATCGCGTTTATATATAGGGTGTAGGCGAGAAAGAGAAATAGAGTTATCGGATAGAGAGAGAGAGAGAGAGCATAGAATAGATTGGTGTTCGAAAGGGAATCTGTACACCAATGGAATCGCATCGCGTGACACGACGTTTCCCATCGAGGAGTACCGTATGTTTTTCGAAAAGACTCGAGGATGCGCGAACGCAAGACGCACACGCCACCGCCACCACGGGGAACGAACGGTGTGTATTGAAGCTGGCCGTTTTTCAACATAGCGGGCCCTCTACAGCCGCGGCTTTCTATTTCGTACGTGCACCGATATTGAATATACACCTCGAATGAAGATATACCGGGCAGATATCTCGATTCCCCCCGGTAGAAGTGAATTATCGCGACGGGATCGCGCGCGGCAGTGCAACGAGTAAACGAGAACGAAGTGGCTTGCATCGCGCGGTAAGAGTTTCCAACGGAATGGGATGGATTTACGACCACGTGGAGCGCACCGATTAGTCGCATTTTTCGCGAGGAATACTTTCCCGAACAACAGAATACGTATGCAATACGAGAGAGAAAGAAAGGCAAGAAGGGAGAGAAGAAAGAGGGAAAAAGTGCTTTTACCGCGGAGGAGCCAGCCTCCTTTCTCTCTCCCTCTTCTCCTACTCCCAACATTCGAGCTCTGCCTCGAAGCCGCTCCCAACCCGTCCTGGCCCCACTAACACCCATCCGCGTGGAACGCTGCTGTTCCAGCGGAACCCTTTCCCAAGCGATAATGTAGGTGAAAATATAGGGTGACGCGCGATACGCGGCGCGCTTTTTCTGTGAATTACATCGCCGTCTGGGATACATCGATCCGACATCACGATGGGAAAAGATTTTTTTCGCATGCGAATTTTTTGTTCACTAGTAATTGTAAGGTCCCTATCGTGGTTTGTGATTGGGCTATATGCAAAGGGTGTTTTCATACAGGGTGATCCAATAAAAAGGAAACATCTTTCGAATTTTTCTTTTTTGCAACTGTTAAGGTTATGTCCGTTTCGAGGTAGTTTTACAATTCGAAAAAACGTCTTCGACAATTTGATTAGCTAAATATGTGCTTTTTGTGAAAAGCTGTTAATTGAAAAGTTTGTTAGACGGTTTCATTTTATGGAAATATGAAACTGCAAAGTTTGATCTTTTATGATCGTACAATGCTAAGAAAAATTTCCTTCTTGATTTTACATTTGGCACGCATACTTTGCCGTATGGCATCAATGACGCATTATTCTGGCACGTGTATCAATTTTTAAACGGCCTTCAATGCACTAACTTCCTGTATCGATAAATGAAGTCTAACAAAAGTAGAAGCATAATACGAAAGAAGAAATTCATGTAGCTGAAATTAAAGAACGATTCCATTCCGTTTCTAGATACGAAAACCTTCGTTCCAAAATTATCTAAGTTGTTATCTTGGTTTACTATAAACGTTAAAAACTTTATTTTGGAACACGATAATTTTAGAAAAAATTGTTAAATTTTAAATAAATTTAGAACGAGCATAAAATGTGTTATTTGTGCAATGGCAAATAGCAATTCGATAAGAGGTAGCGATAAGTCGAATAATGACTAACATAAAGTCGTTCGATTTCTAACGATTTCAACGAAATTTTTCACGTTACGAAGTCGTACTTTTTATGCGTCAAATAGATTCGTCAACAAGCGTGTACAGGGTGAAAGAAACATCGGTGACAAATCTCGTATCAGAGTTCAAGGTGAGAAGAAGAATGAAGATGCATTGTCACAAAGCGCTGCCTTTCAAATTAATGTCAAACGTGCTCGACCCTTATGCTCCCCTTCTAGAAAAAAAAAATCGCGCTGGCAGACATATTCTATTGCATTTTTATAACATATTAAATAGAAGTGTGATATTAATGTGACTTGATTACTGTATTAAAATTTACAGTATTCAAAAATTTAAAAAAGACCTCATTTTGTCAATAAAAATATATTTCTACTAATATCAAAATGAATATTAGACGAATATAGTCGTATGTAGATAAAAATATTATTCAATGAGGATTTTGGTATTAATTTAACACGATTCATTGCTATGATTTCATAAAAACTATGCTTTTTTCGAATCATGTTTCAAATAACCCGCCACCGCAGAAGACAAGATTGTTGACGAATGACTAGCGTAATTTAGGACGTACCAAACAATTGCACAGTGCTTACATCAATGGACAAATGTTTAATTGTGGACTTCGTGCTTGTGTTAATTAACCAAGGTAACTTTTTTACGAAGTTATGTACAAAAATTAGTGTTTAAATCAAACTGTCACACCATGTGCTTCCCGGCAACTTCCGTAAGGGACGAGCATCGACGGAACGTTCTCCATTTAACGCTTAAAAATTCGGCAACAACGTAACGTATTTCTTCGCAACAGTGCCTATAAATAAATGAAAGTGTAAAGTGCGTTTCAGACGTACCCCTGTCGAACTTCTTCCCCTCTGGATCGATGTCTTTAACGTTGAAAATATCCTCGAACAGCACGCCCGCCATTTTAGACACTTGTGACGATGCTGCCCCCTTGTAGCAAATGTTGAATTTACGCTCGAGAACGCAATTTTAATTTGCTAGAATTTATAAACCTGTCATTTTAGTAAATTAATTTGTAATTCATGAAATATAAAGAAGTTGTATGACAAATACTTTAACATTTTATTTTAGTACGCATTAACTGTAGTTTTCCAATATAATGGACATTATTCCTACAAATTTTCATAGTGATATAAAAAATCAATATTCCTTGACAATTTATATTTTAAATATTGAATATTTTTTTCATGATGACAATCCTGGATATTTTATTTAATGCATAAGTCATATGTGTAAACGTCGTTGCATAATGTAACAAGCATTGCGATTTGAAAAAGGTACGTATGTATTTCCGAATTTAAGTTGATAGTAGGATTGTAGTAGTGAACATTAAAGTAGCTCTCCTTTGCATTTGTAGCGAAACTTCAATACAATTAGGAAGTAATGATGTTTATTAGATTTAAGACTCAGATAACCTTAAACACTTGATTTGTAATGAATTAAACAGAGGGAGCCACTATACAGATTTACGGTTTTTACGCAGTACAATTATCCTTTTACGCAGCTTCTGAGGGTCCTATCGTTATATATGTATAGCAATAAGTCTCGACATTATGACGCATACATTGCTATAACGCGTTACGTAAAATTAGGGATTTCATAATGTTGCGTAATCACCAGGAAATCTGCATAAACTTGCCGTCGAACACGAGAGATCACGTATAGGCAATCTAGTATACATAGATTGCTGCGTACACTTTAGAATACTACTTTATCGAATAAAAACTTTTCCTTTTAATACTTTTTTTATATATTTATATAGTTAACATAATTTCAGAAATTTGGTACATTTTATTTCTGTAATTTCAAACTGTCAAGTGTAGATGTGTTTGCAAGATATTCAATTTATTATACTAATGTTGTTTAATGACACATAATGGTTTTAAGTTATTCAATCAGACAAATGATGTTTTATTTTAAGAAACAATACAATGCTACCCTTTTTAAATCATTTCTTTGCAACTGGTAATGTTGCTCGAAACAGAGATCAGCAGATTAATATGATAATGTAGCGTCACCTACCAATGGCACGTAAAACACTAACCACCAAATAAAATATGGCGGTTATGTGGATGTTTCGTGGATCGAGCAAGAAGGTTGTTCAGTTTATATACATATGTCGTTATTTAACATGAGTGACGAAGAAGATGTTCTTCTTGCCGAAGACAAAGAACAGGTAGAACTTTACAAGACATAAATTTTCTAATATTTTTGATTAAAAACACAAAAAATGTAGATTTTGTAGGTTATATTTACACATGTTAAAATTTATTAAAGTTTCAATTAAATATTAGGATGACATTAGATCGGAACTTCGAGAAATGAGTTTCGAGGACTTGCAGAAACTTAAAGAAAAATTGGGAATGAAATTGTATAAAGAAACGTTGTTCGGTCCACGAAAGGTTAAGAAGATCGATTTTAAGCGAGAAAATAAGAACAGGCCGCGAGAAATATCTGCAAAGAAGCCCGTTACCCGCTTTAGAGAAGTTGTGCACGTGAAGAAGAATATTCCAAGGGATCCTAGATTTGATAGTCTTTGTGGCACATTTGATCAAAAAGAATTCAAGAAGAGTTATGGATTCCTCAGTAAAATGAAAGAAAATGATCTAGAAGAATTAAAGAAACAGTTACAGGTAACTGAGGACCCGAAAACGATACAGAAAATCAAGTACCTTATACAACGATTGGAAAATCAAATACGCGAAGAGAAGAAACGAAAGCGGCAACGGGAAAAGAAAAGTAACGAAAAGAAGGAGATTATCGAAGCAATTAAGCGTGGGGAGAAGCCCGTCTTTAAAAAGAAATGTAAGTAATCATAAAGAGCATGTAAATGTTCTAAAATTAAACACTTAATTTCTCTTTGCAGCTGAGAAAAAAGTTTTGGACTTAGTTTCTCAATATGAGGAATTGAAAAATTCGGGTAGACTAAAGAAGCATATACAACGATTGCGCAAGAAGAATCTACATAAGGATAGACAGAAATTCGCGTCGTCGGAAGTCGAGTAAAAGAACAACAACCACAGGTGTACGTGAAATTAAAATTTATACGAATTAAACATGGCTGGAATAATTACAGGTGTACATAAGCGTAATAAATACTACGACAGTTAAGCTAAGTTCTCCTTTTCCATTCACCTAAACGCGTCGTACCCTAAAATTATTCTTACGCTTGCGCACCGGAAGTACCAGTCAGGAAGGTAGGATAAAGAGTGCTTTATTAATTATGTATTTTTTATTTAACATCAAAAGTAATGACACTTGGGTTGGACAATGTCTCTCGTTTCTTCCTTAATGTAATTCACGTGTGAAAACAGAACTTACAGAATAATCAATATGAAAGGAATCGTCAATCAGAAGAGATAGTATTGGTAGAGCGGTGTACATCATTTTTTTCACTTTTTTTTTATCTCGTGTACATGTGTATATCTCTCTCTACATCGCACGTGTCTCTCGGCGTGTGTGGTGTGTATGTGTGTGAAGTGTGTATCATATATGCGGCGCTAAAACGAAAAACAGAAAAAGAGTACATGGGGACCCGTACGAAAAAGGCGGTCCTCTTCAAGTGGGCCGCCTTTTCGTGGGTCTCCTTTCACGCGCGATCTGTTTTGTCCGTCTTCAATTATTTAAAATATGTACAATATTAATAAAACATCATTCATTTTTTTGTTTATATTTTAATCATTCAATGATTCTGTCGTAGTGTGGCGGGCTGTGCAGGGGCGACGTTTCACAGAATTCTCGTGACACTTCTTTATTATTTTTATTTTATACGCATTTGTTACTTTATTTTCCCGATTCTTCTTTTACTTTTATTCTCGCTTCCTTTATTTTCTTTTTTTTTATTCCTTTCGTATTCGAATTGTCGATCGCCAATTGGGTTATGTTTGATCGCGGCAACGAAAAAGCGAAGAATCCGTTATATTAAAACACACGTTCTTTCGCCCACATTCACGCGTTTCTTTTTCTCCCGCTCTTGTACGCCGATTCACCCGAAAAACCAGTTTTACGACGATTGCGTTATTCCTTTCACGTTTCATCGAGGTTACCTGTTTGCAGAATACGAAAAGATTTGCGACTCGTGTGCCGAGGATCCTCTTTTCCTAGGAACCCGCGGGTGCAAATAGTAGAAGTGAAAAGAAAACAACGGCGTTGCCATGGAAACAGGGGTATATGCAATATGGCCGCAAATCTATCCGCGTAACCGAAAACGCAGCGCAACAAAAGAAATAGAACAGAGGAAAGGGAAAAACGCGGTCTCGCACGAAAAGGATCACTAAACGATGCCTCTTTCTCTTTCTTTCTTTTCCCTAAGCGTGACGCGATTATATTCGATGGGTGCGCAATCCGCTGAATTTGACGAGTGTCGTGTTTCGAAGATTATAAAACGAATGTTGCTGCCCCAAAAAAATCAATATACCGATGTATCACGCGCACAGAAGTAAGCAAAAAGCGGATTCTCTCTCGTCTGTGTCCCGCTCAGTCCGCCGCAAGATATTTTGGTGGTCTTAGACCGAATTTTTTCTCTTTTCAACGCCACTTTTTCCGTCACTTTCTACTTTCTCCCTCCCTCTCTTTCTCTCTCGCTTAATGCGCTCACTCTCTCTCTCCTTTACTCTCGTCGTCGTCGTTGCCATACTCTTCATATCTTCATCTTTGTTCGCTTATACGTACTTTGTTTTTTTTTCTTCAACAACACGATCTAGACTAAACCATATATAATAATTACATCTAATAATATCTTATTGTAACGCCCCCCGGGCACGGAACACCCTGTCGACAAACCACGGATCCTCTGATCTCAGTTCCCGGCACCTACGTCACGAGCGATTTTGCAGAAACGAATGGGCCAATGCATCATTCCCCCCTTCCCCCTTTCTATGACACACTTCTATCGCCGTATTTTGTTTTCCCTCTCTGACTCTATTTTTCTCTTCTTTTGTTCGCGTCCTACCTCGAAACACGGGGATCCGCCGAAGGCAATCTGTTTTCCCTTTTTTTTTTCATTTCTTTGTTTGTTCGATTTCGTTGTGACAGGAATGATCGATCTTTCTAACAACACACACGCGGAGCTATCGATATACACTGTCCCGCAACGCAAAACCAAGAAACACCATGGAAACGGAATTAACTGGCATTAACATTGAAAACAGCTTTCCACATCTGAACACCTAGCACTGTGACGATTGATTTTTTTTTTTTCATTTTGTTTAACGATTTCGAGCATTTTCTTCCTCCACACGGAGAAGAAGAAAACCGGGGACGTTTCTTTTTTTTTATGCGATTTTTTATGTTTACCTTTTTCGTCGGGGTCTATTTCCAAGTCCGAGTTCAACGAGCAACGCGACGGTACACTGCTGCCCTCCTTCCGTTTCTCCCACTCTTTCTATCCATCCTTCTCCTTTCACTCTCGTTCCTCTTAAAGACGTTGACAGTTGGATTCAAATGGCGATCCACGTGTCTCGAAAACGATTCGATAAAGCTTCGCCGGTCCCACCGAATTTCACAATCGAAATGGAAATTCCAAATTCAAGATCGAATGTTGGTTTCACGTGTTTGCAAACGGGGCCGAATGATTCGACCAGCCCCTCGCGCACACAACAGAGATAATTCATCGGAAGGGCTGGAGGAAAGTCAACCCCTGATGGATCTTTTTCTCCTTTTCATTTTAATTGTGAATAAATCGAAATTCGACAGGATTAGCGAGCGAAGAACATGTTACGCGTGTACGGCACCTCGAGAACACCTCGATTATTGAACACTTAGGGTAGTTTTGGGGCCAGGGCCGCCGAGCGAGCGTCACCCTTCGTCTACCTTGATTCATTCCTCGACGGTCCGTTCGCCTTGATTCGTGCGGAACAAAGGAACCAGATAACATGGGTGAACCCATCGAGGCTGTTCGTTGATTATCGGTTATCGTCGCGATGGTGTCAAACGATGACGAACAATGATCGTGAACGAGCTCGTATTACCTACGCTCCGCCCCTCCGCTCGAAACGAAGCGCCCTCTCTCTTCACCGACATTGTCAGCGCGCGCACGTGTGCACACCGAGAAGCCGCGAAAGCGAGCGCAACAAGAATAATAAATATCTAATTCTAGGCAAAGAGAAACGAGAACGGATTTTCGTATGCGTTTTTTTATTTTTTTTTTTTTCATTTTTCACATCGAAGAAGCTCGAAACAAGACCTGTCATGATCGCACGTCTCGGATCGTCCCGGCCCGAAAAGTCGCGTGGCAGGCATTTTAAGTCACCTTCGTTCATCGTTTGTTGTTCATTTTTTTTTGTGTGTGTTTTCCTTCTTTTGTTCTTTTAACGGTATTGTTGCTCCTAAAAAAAAAACTCGAAGGGGCGTTGTTTCGACACTGACACACACATACACAAGACAGACCGCGGGTTGGTGGTACAGGGCGTTCTGCGTTCGGGGGTCAATTATGATTTATAGCGAGCTGTCCCGCTGGCGTTTTTAAACCTATGAAAAAACTAAGAGAATGAATTTATACCTTTTTTTCCTTTACTTTTAGTTTCGCCTAAGTAAGAATGTTTTTTTTTACTGTTTTTTCCTCTGTGTCTGCTTTATTTTTCTCATTTCGACACCTTCGTGCTTCTTCCTACATCGTTACCATCCTCTACTAGCATTGTTTTTTTTTTTCTTAATATCCTGTTACCTCGACTATCGTAGCGCTCTCACTCCGGAAAGCACGTGACTCCGTGGAGCAACGCGGCTATTTTAAATTCTCGTATCTCTACTTAGCTCGTTTTTTTTCCTCTCTGTTTAATCAATAACATTTTTCGTAACCCGTTTGTCCAGTTCCCTAGTCGGTGGATCGTGGCACGCACGGTTGTCCAGTCCATCGGCTCCCGAAACCACGACCACCGCTTTACAATATGCTCGCGCGCAATTTAAACAACGTTACACATCTCCTCTGTTCTCACACGTTTTTCTCTTCGTTTTCTCTGTTTCTTCTCGTTAATGTATCCAGTTTAATATATCCTCGTCAGCTGGTAGTGATTCCTCGGTTGATAATTACATATTACATTGTCCGTATGCCGCCTTCGTTCCCCGTGCTCGCCCCCGCTCGTCCAACATCTTTCTTCTTTTTCTGAATTTTTGTTTGCCCCTCTTTATCAATCTTCTTGCCTTCACAATTGATCCATTCCTGGCCCGTTCTTCCCACGCGTAGCGATCCTCGTGCAGAGACTCGCAAACTACTGGAATATCTACGCGATGCGATTTCTTGCCTCGACAGCTACTCGGATTTTAAAGACTCGAACCGAACGACATTACTTGTAATAAGAATAATAATGAGTACTGCGAACGCGCTTTCATTAATTCTGTATTCTTAGTCATCTTTTTTTTTACTGTTTTTTGTTTTTGGATTTCTTTAAGGTATTTTTAACTCTCTTGCGCTCTTTTCAGCATACACACACACACTCTTTTTCTCTCGCACTCTCTCTCTCTCTCTCTCTCTCTCTCTCTCTCGCGTCGTGAGTAACTTCTAGGGCGTGCCAATCTAGCGTACTGATTTTCTCGTATTATTTTTTTGCTTTTTTTGCTTATTTCTTTTTAGTTCAACAATGAAGAAGATTGTTCTAATTCAAGACTGCTGGTGTCACGAGACGTCTATCTGTAAATACGTTCTTCTCTTATTTTCCTCCGTGTGTGTCGACCGCGAATGATATTTATCCACATCATCGTTCCATTAAACTTCTGCATCAGTGTAACATTTATAATACCGCCCTTAACGTTTTTTTTTTTTCTTAACTTGTAACTACGTTGCATTTTTATTTTTATTTTTATTTTTTTCGTTTAAACTCTTAACAAGGGTGTGCCAATCTAGCGCAGTGATCTTTGCTCGCTTACTTAACGGGATGCCTAAATGAATATTTTTTTTCTCTGATATCACAAGACGTCTACGGAATGCTCCATCGATGCTAATTAATCACTTGTTTTAGTTTTCCTCTTAATATATCTCCTAAAAGATTCGTCCATGTGTCGTTAACACCCGTCGACGTTCATACGGACGTGCGCGTTATCCGTCGATCTGTCGTCATTTCTTCCTGTATCCATCGGATTTCAAAAAGATACACGGGTGTCCTCTGACAGCTTCCTTCAACTTCCCCTTTAACCAGTCTCTCTCTCTTCGTTAATCATTCCTTCCGTATTACGCCATTTTTGCTTCTTATGCTCGTGTGTTAGGCCCTACTGTGTAATTCTTTACTCATTTTTTCTCTATCTCATTCTGTCATATTTTTATCGAATGAACAAATGGCAGCACTAACCCCTATAACCCTCGTGAATCGTATCAGGCATGTGTGTACCCGGAAGCTCGATGTCTTCCCGACGACGTTGCTCGTAGAACTCTTTGTTACCTCGTCGATCCTTTCGATGTTTCACGAACGACGATCTTGTTTTTTTTTTTTTTTTAAATTAATGATACACCGGCACGCGCGTGCAAGCAACTCGCAGAGCCAGAACGACGAACGTATCTCTCTTTTCTTCTTTTCCTTCTTCATCATTTTTTTTTTTGTTCTTTTTTCATCTTTTTGTTATTTTTCGTATTTGTTCTTTTTTTTGTACTTCACACACCGTGCAACGAGAGTGTTCGCAAGTCTCTTTTCCCTCCCACGCGAAGCTTAAGCTTTCGTTTTCCATCTTGGAATAATTGCAAGACACTCCCGTCTTGTGTTTCGATGGTCGTTCGACGATTCGGCTCGGCTGATGCGAATTGTCTGTCCCCATTTCTACTAATAAATCTCGTGATTTCGCGACAGTACGGTTAGACCCGAATAGCACGCCCCATGGTAAAATATGTGTGTGTATTTAACGTGAGTGATTTTTTAACGCAATATATATTTTTTTTCATCGTTTGTCTGTTCATCGTTATCTTCTTTTTTTTTTTGTTGTTTTGGTTGTATTTCGTTTTTTTACGTTATTATTAGTTTCTCGGTGTATATCTGCGTGGGTAATATGCATATCTCACTCTCTCTCTTGCTCTCATCATTCTCTCTGCATCTCTCGCTCTCTTGTAACTCTTGCGCGCGCGCTCTGCGTGTATGATTAAATTCTCCCCTCGCGTCTAATAGTAAGTTTCTTGCTCGAGCCAGCCTCCTGGATTCCGGCGGAGGTAGAATCGTCTCGTCTCGTCGTAGATGAAGATGGCGAACATGAAGGGAATGGCGGGCAACCACCAGACGAATCTGTAATTCACGATAATTGTGTCATTTATCGTTCGAATATGTCCTCTCAATACTCCGCAAGTTTTACAGTTTAACCCTTTCGTTTGGCTAAATTTAGATCAATTTTTGTTCGAGTACTCAAGTGGAACATATGCGTCCCAAAAGCATTAAGGTAACTGTTACGATGGAAACAAGCCTTAAACCTTTCGAATACGTTTAAGATACTTAAAAAAGGTTTCTCTATTCTTCGAAGCGCTTTCTGCTTTATTGGAAAGAATTTATGACTCAAAATGGCTTCTTCAAGTATCCTACGCATATGTAAACAGGGATTAAAGTGTAGAAGGGAGGAAAAAAATGGCTTACTTGAGAGGGAACATGCGGAGACCCTTGTCCATGCCGGGTGTGTAGCTTAGGAACGCGGCGAGGGCAGTCTCGAACACAAGACCAAAGTTCAGGGCCCAGTTTCTCATTCCCTGGTGAATGATGGAGTTACGTCGCGTCTTACAAACGATCAAGTCGGCCCATTGTACGATAACGATCGAGACGAAGAAGGCCGTGTGGCAGGTGAATTCCAGTGTCTTACGATCTCTGTACGTCTATAAAAAAAAACAAAGAAATAAAAATCAGTGAAATACGTTAAAGCCTTTTTAGAATTTATTTTGAAATTTTATATCAACGTGGGTATCTGTTTCACCGGATGCTCGAAAATAACCTAAAAATTATCAAACAATATCAATTTACCCATTCCTGGCCGTAGCTGTCGCGAAGATCGTTGATAGCCTTGGAGTCCCACTGTTTTCGGATACCGAAAAGATGCAGCGGCAAGAATCCGTTCTCAGCCATAATCACGAAGTAGACGAAGAAACCGGCGGCTGCCTGGATCATACCGATTTGACCGTACGCCATCGAAATAAGCCTAGAGCACACGAAATCCCATTAGACAATTGTTACTGGTCTACGATCACTGGTTTTGCAATGAAGTTCTGACTTTCAAGGAATTCTTATCAATAAAAAAAAGTAAAAAGAATAGAGACTAAAAAGGATTTCCAAAAATACAAGAAATTTTCTAAAAAAAAAAAAAAACCGACTTTTTTTTACTTCGATGCTTGTGATAATTTCTAAAGTATTTAAGGAAGCTAGTTAAAAAAAACAGAGGTTCTAAGTATTCAAAATACCATAGTCAAAGCTATCGCTACTTTCTAAACGCTTTCTCGAACTTCTTCCTCTGTTCGAAAAACATCCGTTAGACAATCTTTGAAAGTCAGACGAAGCTCTCTATGTGTATGCCACTAATCATCTAAGTTCGCCTCTAACAGCCTAAGGTGATGTTAATACGGAAGCCGTATTTACCTAGGATTAGAATGCGGATTACTTACCGACTGGGAACGCAGGCGGTAACGATCGGTTCTTCACACTGAGGCATGCCACACAAAGCGCAAGACACGCATACACATATATCGGCGTTTTCTTAACCGTCAAGTTTCACGGTGCATTTTTCTTCCAAAAAAAAAAAACAAATCGAGCTTCGAACATGCAAGAAGATTCGGTGCACATGCATCAGGCAACTCGATCGTAACCGTGAAATTTGACGAGTCCAGCGAACACAGTGAAGCTACACCAGTTTCTATTAGTATCCGTGAGTGTTGGTTTCATTGTGTAGCTGATTCTGCGACTAATCGTTTCGTTCACTTTCGCGAAATTGAGATAATATCGAAACTTTTTAATGAACAGAATAATATACCGCAAGAATATCAAGTCAATTTTTCGTTTCTAAGTTATAATTTAAAAAATTATGTAACTTGAAGACTACATCCAATGTCGCAATATTTTAGGTTAATAACCTACAAATTTACTTTTTTCGTGACTCGAATTTTTGCTGTCAATAGAAAAACGAAGTTTCTCTAGTCAATTATTTCAACTTTAATCACACTTCAATCAGAGTGAAATCTAAATACCAAATATCAATCGAATCACTAGAAAACTTCACGATAGACTTTTACGAGTATCCAGAAACGTTTGAAACAACGAATTCACTGAAGTTAGCTCCACAATCACCAGCATTCGCATGCAACAGAGGTCGCGTGTCACGCATCGCCATCAGTCAGTTAGCTTTGTCAAGGCCTAATAGCAGATCGAATAATAAGAAAAATCAAATCGTGGCAAAATTTTTTATAGACAGACCAACGAGTTATCCGCGCGTAAAGCACGCGAGACGAAGTTTCTTCGTTCAATAAGAATCAACAAACATGGAAAATAAAAGAGCGGGCAGAAAAAGGCGCGCGGCGTCGAAGACTATGAAATATAATCGCAAGCTGTTAGTTGTCGGTTATCCCGTATATCACGTTCGTGTATTATTTCGTTTTCAGCCTCGTTTAGCGTTAGTCGAGTCGTTAATCTTTTTGCCATACGCTGCTTTCAGGCCGTGCTTGTATTCCCGTCATTTTATTATTCGTTCATTAACCTCGTTCTATATTCTAACCACGAAGTTTCAAAATAAAAAGCAGTTCGGCTATTAGCACACTCTCTAAATTCGTTCGTTCGCATTTTTCCTCTACTATTCTCCTCTCAGTACACTCTCTATTTAGCTGCAGCTTTGTTATTGCACACATACGTAGTGCAACGGCTATGAGACACACACGTATAAACTGTTTTATAAAATGAAGCTGCTGCGTGTGTATCGCGCGTGTGTCTTTGAAAAGCCGTAGAACGTATAGTCGGTGGAAGCGATACAGCGAGATCCGTACTATCGGTCAAAGTACAGGTAATTCGAGCGTGTTGAAACAGCAGTTTCGCAGAGATTTTTAAACCTCTTTCAGAAATGTTTAATATCAATTCAGGGATCCTCCGTTGCAGTATATTTAAAAAAATTTGCTTTTTAATTTGATTTCAAATTTCGGCCTTAATTCTCAACAGCTCCAGATTAATTTCTACCAATTTTAACGGTTCGAGACTTCGAAGCAATGCAAAGAGAAAATAAAAATTTCTAATCTCTAATTTTTAAAATATTAAAAATTCACCAGACTAACGTTAATACTGTACAGTTCAATGCTTCAATTTGCGAGCTCGCTACATCTCTTCCACCGACTATACAATATCGGCTGTTAGTTTCGTTTGAGTCTAGTTTCGAGAATGTTATTTTCATTATTATAATTTCATTAATT
>NW_017100857.1:615669-620894 GCF_001263275.1 Habropoda laboriosa
CTGCTACCTAATTTATAGGTACTTGCTTGTGCTATCACTAATCAACTAATCTTTCCTAGAGACATGTTACTGCCTGGTTGAGGCGTAGAGTGTCAACCGATTTCTTTTCATTTCTCGTTTCAACGGTAAAATTTCGAAATTGCAATTTTTGCAAATTCCAGCTAAACGCACGATTCTATTTGTTACATAATTATCATATTGTACAGCGGATGAATAAAGTTAGCGCAGAAATGATTTTACGTTAATTTTCGCAATTTCGCAATTTTACCACAGAAACGACCATGTGTTTACTTTTTTTTTTTTTTTTTTTATCAATTTTATTCAATTCTTTCTAGCATTTCTCTGACAAATCTCTCGGTTAGATTGACAATTGTACTTTATGGAATTTTACGTGTCACTGTAACGGAATTTTCATTGATCTTTTCCAATTTCTTTTCCTTTTATTTGTTTAAAGTGTTGTTTGAACTTTGCTCGCGGTGTACAATTCTCCGAGTGTATTCTTCTTCTTCTTAAATATCATTTCTTCTTGTTTCTTTGAACAGAGTGCAGACGAAAGTGCACACAATAAAACGATAAAAAAAAAAATACAACACTTTATCATTGTCGCGTGCAGAACAAAATAAAGATCAAGCGAGTGACCATCGAGACAATGAGAGATCTGTAGTTCAGAAACAAACGTACGACTTCGACATTTCAGTAGACACTCTGTCAATGATGTGTAACAATCATGTTTAAAGTATGTTACAGCGTTCGTGTCAGAGAGGCTAAGGACGTGTTAAAGAAATGATTATCATCGAACAATCGCAATTTCACTTTTGCCGATTTATCTGGAGGCACGAGCTGCTCGAAAGAGAGAAAAATTCGAGCTGCGGATTTCGTGTAATTCCAGAGTTCAATGTAATTAACACCGACTAAAGAGAAAACATTTCAGACTGAACAAGATCAACAAATTCCCGAAAATAATCAGTACTGATAAAAAGAATAATAATCGCTAGAGTATCGTTTCACGGTAATCTTCAATCTCTAAAAAATAATTCATACCCAATCTTTCGAAAAGAACCAATAAAACTACTGAAAAAATGAGAGATTGAAATTAAAAAAAAAAAAACCAAAGAATCAACCCAAATTATCTTAGCCTCGTGACACTCTCGTGTATAGGTAACCCTCGTATAACACAGCACAAACTGTGAGAACAAACTTTCGATACACGCTAAAAATCTCAGGAACCTTCGTGTAACACCGAGTAATTTAATTTAACCCTTTAGCGACCGAATTACACTTTTTCGAAAAATCTATCACAGCCTCTGCAATACTGAATTAAGAGAAAGGAAAATACAAAATTGAAATAAATTTTTATTCCGGCACTCAAGTCAGATATATAAGACTCTCAATGGTGACGAAAGGGTTAAAATAGAATTTCCTTAGGGAGCGACATTGAAATTTTCATCGCGACACACGATACGGTTACCTGTACGCGACAATTGTACGTGTCTGGTGTGTCTGTACGTTGCGTGTACGTGTCGTTGTTAATCGTTAATGTATTTGCGTCTGCAGCATGGAAAATGAGTGCATTTGGATTTCGCTAGGTTTCTCTGGTGGGTAGCTGGGAGACCCACCTTCGGTTGACAAGATTGTCTCTGTAAGGATCGCGGGGCTGCCGTTTCATAATGTCCGACTCCGGTGCCTCGTAAGCTAGCGAGATGGCCGGCACCTGCCATCCACCATTGATTAGAAAAAAACGTGTACCAAGCACCCCGTACACCGTACAAAGTAATATAGATAATAATATACACATGTATGCATATTTACATTATATGTACAATATTAGAATCGTACGTCGGTGCTATCGAAAGATGCAGGAAGTTCGCGTGATATCTAGGAGCTTCTCCTCGACCCTTTGAAATCTTAGAAACGTATTTTCTTTTTTTCTTTTTGTCAAGGGTCGAAAGTTCGACAGCGGACCATTAGCGGAGTGTTACGGTGAAAGTTAATGGAAAATATTCGACTCTCTGTTTCGGGGAAAAAATGACAATTCTTCAGTTCAGGATTCGACTAAATTTTGATCGATTACTCGTGGCAGATAATTGTTTGGAAAGATTGATTTTTTGTCGGTTGACAGTTCTGTTGCAGTGCTTTTAGAAGAATTGGTTACGCGAAAGGGAAGGAAGATTCAGATTTCGAAAAGTCAATTTTCGATCCTTCAGGATCTACGTTGTATTTCAAATTTCCCGCTCTTTCGTGCACACTGAGTACGGAAAATTCAAGCTTCATTTCTGTTAGTATCTTCAAGCATGTGCCCCCAAATGCACAGAGAGACGTGTCGTTTTGTATAAAAAGACGTTTAAAAAGCTTCTCGAGAGGAGTTAGGGAATTAAACGAAAAATTTGAAAGTTCGATCATCGATTTCGAGCGCGTGAGTGAATTGACAGAAAAAGAAAATTCAGCTCTCTGTTGCATAAGGGAGCTTGGAACAACCTTATTCCTCCCCTGTTATCATTATACAGAATGCACATTGGCCCAGACAGAGATAGACAAGAGATGTCCCGGCAGCTTAGCGACAAATTTCGTTCTGGCAAAAAAAAATATTGGAGAAAAAAAAAAAAGAAAAGAAAATGAAACGGGCATCTCTGGCGGTATAATAGGTAAAAAATTTGTTTTCGCCCGGTCGTTCAGCGGCCGTTAGAAAGTTGCCAGTCGCAGAAGTGGTAGAAGGCAGCGGCGGTAGGCAGCGCATTACAGAATAAAATGTGATAGGACTGTAAAGAATAAAAAACTGCAAAGAAGAAATCATGACGCCTAAAAAAATGGTACAAAGGTGCCACATTCTCGTGATTCCTCCTATACTTGATCCGTTTTCATAATCTTTCCTTCATTCTCTACCATTAACTATCGTGTCTTTTACTTCATTTTTTCTTCGCATCGTCGTTTCAGTTTTCTCTTTATCGTTTCGTAGCGTTTCGTTCGTCACAGGTTGAAATCGGTTCGTTTGGACGATTTTCGTGACCATCAAACAAGTAGATAGTAATATACGTTCACTGCGGATATTTATGCAATTAAAATGTTATCAAAAATTGCAAAATACGTGGAAGTAACGTTACAATCTCAACCAAGCAGAAGTGAAGATTCTACATGTTGAAATACTACAATTTCTTCGCTTAACACTTATGCTATCGTTAGAAAATCGTAGGACACGTGGACACCATAAAAATTCCGGTGAAAATCTCGTGTTTGTCTGAGAGTTACGAATTGGTGGCACACGATACGTTTCTCACGATTTTATAGTGACAGCCAACGTGTTAACAGCGGAGGCGTTAACGACTCCTCCTTCTTCCCCCCACTCTCTGCCCCTGACTCCGCCCACAACACCTCCTCTACTCCCACTCTCCATCCACAAGCTTCACTTTCGCTCGGTCCAGCTATACATCTGTCTATGCATCAGCTTACGTAGCTCGACAGACTTTAACGTTATCCTCACACATTTTCCACGTATTTCCATATACTATACTACAATTGCATAAACATTCGCAGTCTAGTAACTAGGTAAGTAGGTAAGTAGGTGAATATAGGTAGTAGTATAAAGTACAGAGGTAGCAGCGGCAACAGCTCTGTGATAATAGAATAATAAAGAAACAGTAATGATAGTAAAAAAAGGTTCTCGTCGCTATTTCTTTTTTTTAGTAGTAATAGTAATAAATATGCTGGCGTGTGTGAGATCGTGACGGCGTATAGTTATATAGTAAAAAATAGTAAAAAGTAGTATTGAAAGAGAGAAGTGTGGTGAACAATATAGTGATAGATATAGAGGAATTAATATCGAAGGGGGAGAAAAAAAGTAACTATAATATATCCATGGTGGATCGATTACGATGATGGTAAGAGGCAGAGAGACAGAAAGAGAGAAAGAGAGAGAGAGAGAGAAAAGAGGGTCAACGATAGTAGACACGTGGACACCATAAAAATTCCGGTGAAAATCTCGTGTTTGTCTAAGAGTTACGAATTGGTGGCACACGATAAGTTTCTCACGATTTTATAGTGACAGCCAACGTGTTAACAGCGGAGGCGTTAACGACTCCTCCTTCTTCCCCCACTCTCTGCCCCTGACTCCGCCCACAACACCTCCTCTACTCCCACTCTCCGTCCACAAGCTTCACTTTCGCTCGGTCCAGCTATACATCTGTCTATGCATCAACTTACGTAGCTCGACAGACTTTAACGTTATCCTCACACATTTTCCACGTATTTCCATATACTATACTACAATTGCATAAACATTCGCAGTCTAGTAACTAGGTAAGTAGGTAAGTAGGTGAATATAGGTAGTAGTATAAAGTACAGAGGTAGCAGCGGCAACAGCTCTGTGATAATAGAATAATAAAGAAACAGTAATGATAGTAAAAAAAGGTTCTCGTCGCTATTTCTTTTTTTTAGTAGTAATAGTAATAAATATGCTGGCGTGTGTGAGATCGTGACGGCGTATAGTTATATAGTAAAAAATAGTAAAAAGTAGTATTGAAAGAGAGAAGTGTGGTGAACAATATAGTGATAGATATAGAGGAATTAATATCGAAGGGGGAGAAAAAAAGTAACTATAATATATCCATGGTGGATCGATTACGATGATGGTAAGAGGCAGAGAGACAGAAAGAGAGAAAGAGAGAGAGAGAGAGAAAAGAGGGTCAACGATAGTTTCTAATAATACTGATGTAACTAGGACAGCGATAATAATAATAATATCGATGATAATGATCACAGTAACGCTGACAGGTAAATAGTAACGATAATAACGATAATTACCAAGGGGATGAATATTAAATATATATATATATAGACATATGTGTTTATATAATACGACTATAATATCGATCTATGTAGACAATTATATACAAAATAGAATCGAGATTCAACTAGCTATGGCTTTGAATTGGGCGAGCATCGTCGATTCGAAGCAATCTCTGTTATTGAACCTTTCGATTATTCATAAAGTGGGTTAACACGTTTTATCACATACACGTAACGCCTATTTTTTTTATTATTTTCTTTTCTAATAAAATAGAAGCATATATAGATAAGTATATTTTTAAGGTTGAAGCAAGACAAGCAAAGTTTGAGAATCTTTCAAGCGGTGATAGATAGAAGAAAAATTGGTGAGATTGGAAAAAATTTGGTGCAATTTTTGTAACATTTTGTCTTTTAATTGGAATTTTTCAAAGATTTAAATGAAAAAA
>NW_017100857.1:620940-632378 GCF_001263275.1 Habropoda laboriosa
CACCTTAAGTTCAACTAAAGTCAACTAAGCTCGTCATCACTTGACGAAAAAAGATGTCGAGAATCGCTCGAGGCACACGCGCGCGAACCGGAAGTTGAAAAGAATTCATCTTCCGGAGAACAAAAACCACCAAGTTGTTCTTTTTACGAATTCCAGCGATTCGATCGATTCTCTTGCACACCTTTCACCTGTGTTCCCTCGTGTGAAATTGTTGTTCATTTTTCCAATCGTTGTGTGAAGTGTCGAAGAAACAAAAATGAATCTCTAAGTACAATTCTCTCGGTCTGATCGTTTCAAACAACTGGAAAAAGATGGGGATCGTTGCACCAGGTTTTTTGGATTCGAAGCAATCGACGATGAAGAAAAAAAAAAAAATAGAAAAAAAGAATGTACAATTCAGAGAAAGAAGAGGATTCATTCTGAATTCTTCAGCGAGGCAGAGTAACGATGAAACTTTTGGTATACATGGCGTGAGATTCAGCCAGGAAACAGTGAGGGAAGAAATAACCAACAATATAACGAAGAAAAAAAAGTTCCTCTTAAATGAGGTAATAAAAAAATCTGGAAGAAAATCTGGAAGAATTGAGGACAGACCTCGATACGTCATCAACGTTTCTTTTTTTCTTGCAGGGTGAGTGCGATGATAAAACGAGAAATAAAGAGGAGAAAAGGGACTTCCTGTCCGTAGCGAAACAACATGGCGGACGATCAAAGATGGCGGCACAGTTTTTGATGAAAAGGGGCGCGAGAATTTGAACAGAGAAAAAAGCTAAGCTCGGAGGTGATATAGAATAGAAAGTTAAGAGAGAGAGAGAGAGAGAGAGAGAGAGAGAGAGAGAGAGAGAGAGAGAGAGAGAGAGAGAGGCGGGGTAACTGAATAGATAGAAATAGAGATAGAGAAATAGAGAAAGACTTGAGAGAAAGAGAGAGAGAGAGAGATCGGCTTACCTTTGGTAGTCAACGAAACAACACACTAATTACAAGCGGAGTTCATCGTTATGGAAGCGATCACTTGACTGGCAATTTATATATTTCTCTTTTTTTTTTTTATTTTCGGTTTTACTTAGAGGAAGAGGAAAACCTTCGAAAATGAAACTTCGTCGATTGCTCGTCCAATAATTCACCATTTCTCTGTGCAATCAATGAAACAACGATTTTCAAGAAATTCTTTTTACGTCAAAATTATTATTCATTCTTAATTAATCTTTGACAAAATTTCTTTCCAACGAAATTTCGAATAAAATTCTTTGGAGTGACGGACGTAATTGACGGACGTAAGACGCGTATCGTCTCGACGAAAAATTGTTCGCCGATCGGTGGAATCGTGGACGAGCAAACGTCAGCTGAACAGATCAAGAGATGTGACAATCGAGCTACAGAGCGAGTGTCGACCGGGCTCTCGAACAGAGAGATAGACAGAAGATAGAAACAGACAGAGAAAGATAGATATAGAATATATTAAAAGTTCTGATATAAAAGCTCTAGTGTGTAGTAATAATACCCAGTCACCAAATGCCCTCAAAAAAGTGTTATACCTGCGTGCAACCATTCTGTTACCTTGTTAGATCATCGATCATTTTATCATCCCCTAGCGTGCCTCTGAGCGAGAGAGAGAGAGATTGTCTTCTGACCAAACGGCATCGAACAAATCATAAACCCACAGCGTTTTCAGGCGTTCGATTAAACCAAGTTAGAAAAAGCGAAACAACGCAGTCGTGACAGAGAAAGAAATAGAAATAGAAAGTTAGTAAGAAAGAAACGAAGGAAAATATATAGAGAGAAAAGAACCATATACCAGACTATATTGTTATTATTCCTTCTTTATTCGTAATTTTTCTCAAGCTTCAGCGAAAGCTCTTTCCTTTTAAACAAAAAGCGTTTCTCGTTTTCTTCTTCTTAGAATACCAAGTGGATAATCTATTTTCAATAATTCTTACGATTCACCAGTTGAAAAGTGGCATTCACACACACGCATAGTGAATCAGTAACAGTTCGTAATTCTTCGTATTTCATTTTGCTCGCAAGAGAAATTCGTTCAGCAAACACTTGGACAATCACGTTATTATCTCGACAAACACGATAACGAAAAAATAGAGAGAGAAAAAAAAGTAATCCAGAGGGGGAGAGAAAACATCGAACAATTTGTACAAAACGAATCAGGCCAGGGATTTTAGTATTTTTTTCTTTTTTTTTTTTAGGCACACGAATCGTTGTCACCTCGTTCACAGATGCTCTTGGTATGTTTGGCTGTGATTCTGATTGGACAACGAGTATATAGAAATGATATACAGTTATACTCTTGCAGGAAAAGAGCTGTGTTTTAATAATGAAAGAAAAAAAAAAAGAAGAAAGTAATCTGTGTTGTATTTTCATTTTTTTTTTTTTTCGTTTTTCTTCTTCTTTTTTTTGATTTTGCTCTTTGTTCTGTTAGTGTTCGAGAACGAGTATATACGAGACAGAACGAACTAGCTACTATACAATAACCATAGGAATAAGTTAGAAGTGTAACGACCAATAGACAGGTAATGGAGAGAGTTGTCGAGCGACCGTTTTGATCTGATTCCTGAAGTCAGAGATTTTTATAATGTTTAGAATGATAGAAAGAGATATTTTGAATTGTAACAGACCACTGTATAATGTAATGAAAGATTTATTGCAATCTCTTTGGGTAAATTAAAAATTTCCATCGGTGCAGGAAGATACTCTTGTTAAATTTTCAGAGAAAGTCCAATTTGGGGGTGTTAAATTTTCAGGAAAAAATAATTTTGTGGTATTAAATTTTTAAAGAAGAGGAATACTCAATTTTGGGGCGTTAATTTTTCAGAAAAAAGTAATTTTATGGTACTAAACTTTCAGAAGAAAGAAATATTCAATTTTGAGGTATTAAATTTTGAGAGAAAGATAATTTTGTGGTGTTAAATTTTCAAAGAGAAGAAATACTCAATTTTGGGGTATTAAATTTTCAGAAAAAAGTAATTTTGTGGTGTTAAATTTTCAAAGAGAAGAAATACTCAATTTTGGGGTATTAAATTTTCAGAAAAAAGTAATTTTGTGTCCTTAAATTTTCAAAGAGAAGAAATACTCAATTTTGGGGTATTACATTTTGAGAAAATGATTATTTTGTGGTATTAAATTTTCAGAGAGGAAATTCTCAATTTGATGGCATCAAACTATCAGAAGAAATACCGAGTTTTGTGATATGAAATTTTCAGGAAAAGAAATTCTCAATTTTACGGTGTTGAATTTTCACAAGAAAATTCTCAATATCGTGGCGTTACATTTTCAGAAAAACATTTCTCAATTTTATCGTACGAAATTCTCGAAGAAAGTAATTCTGAATTGGCACGGCAGAAGAAATGACTTCAAGAATCAAAAAGTTCGTGTCACCGATCACCCTTTCTAACCATAAAAAAGTATCAATGGTGTAGTAATAGTAGTAGTAGTGGCAGTAATAGTGGCAGTATAGAAGTAGTAGTAATAGTAGTAGTATAGTATAGTATAGTAGTAGTAGCAGTAGTTTTGTCAAGGCTCGTTTATGTTGTTGATGTGTTACCTTTCGTTAACTAGCTTGTCAGTGAACGGGTTTCGTGGATGTCGCTTCATAATATCGCTCTCTGCCTCCTCGTAGGCAAGTGAGATAGCTGGCACCTGACGTCACATTATCAACAGGCTCAGTAACAACGCGAATAGTTAGAACAATGATGAGAATTCTCGCTGACCCGCGATTACAAGGATGCTGACCCAATAAATTCACGAGCAAATCAGTTAAGAATAGAAGGAACAATTACCTGTACCTTCTATATCTTCGATCCTTTCCAAGGATTTCGTTTATTTATATTTCGGAATAATTCTTGCTTATTTTTAATTTCCAAATTTTTCATTATTTCGGAACAAACAAATTTCCACAAACATCAAACATCTCTTTTCTCTTTTTTCCAACGAGAGAACAATCAGCATTCTTGCTATGCACCAGTGAGTATAATATGACGAGAACGCAGAAAAGGTAAGCGAAAAATCAACTGAGAGAACTAAATCGATCGGAACAATGATGGCAGGATGTGTCGAGGGATTTAGGATACTTGGAACGGGTTATCTCCGTCTCGAAATTCCTTCGAAACTTCTCTTCTGTCTCTGGAGCATGAGATCGATTATAGTTTCACGACTGGAAAAATTTTATTAGATTTCCCGACACTAGTATCTTCGTTCTAAAGAGATCTATATACATTTTTCCATTAATCCAACAGAAATAAACCATATATCATTCGACTGAGATAAAATAGATCTCGATAAGAAGGAAAATTCTCGCGTCAAGAAGATTCAATATAATTAAACATCCTGTAAATTCTCTGCACGGTTGAACTCCATCAAATTGGCCACCTAAAGAACGCACAAATTCACAAATGTTACAAATTACAAATGGATCAAACTAGCTTCCACTGGTCAGGTGTGCTCTCCTACGTCTCCTATCTGGCGTACAGCGGTTACAGGAGCTCTAGCTGGCCTAAACAATCCTACAAACCCTAACAACCAAGGTACTCCACAACCAAGCTATCTGTTTGAGAAGAAGCAACCTTTCGTTGACGAGGTTATCGTGGTCGGGATCTCGTGGCCTTCTCTTCATAATGTCCGACTCTGCGTGCTCGTACGCCAGGGATATAGCTGGTATCTGACAATGATCGTTTTAAACATAAAATCCTCCTGCTAGAAATCTCTTCGTCGTCACAGAGAAACGAGTGTAGAGAGAACGAGAATACAACGCTGAAAATCTTTGGTTACTCGAGAAGAATCTCGGGCGAATCCTCGATAGACTCGATCGTGAATCATGTTACAACGACGTAATCTGATCGAAGAATCGTCAGAATTCTACGTAGAAATTGTTTGGTTACGGTGGTGATGTTTCGATCGTTTCCATCGTGTGGAAAGGATCGAGACGTAGATCGGTAAAATGAGCCACTCACCATGTCGGTTCCCAAGTCGATGCAGAGAATAGTGACAGTACCAAGAGGCAGAGGGATGTCGCAAAGGATGAACGCCAGGAAAGGTGAGATCTCGGGGATGTTCGAGGTGAGGGTGTACGCGATGGATTTCTTCAAGTTGTCGAAGATCAATCGACCCTCCTCGACACCAGTCACGATCGAGGCGAAGTTATCGTCCAGAAGGATCATGTCAGCCGCCTGTTTCGACACGTCAGAACCGGCGATACCCATGGCTACACCGATGTCAGCCTTCTTCAGCGCGGGAGAATCGTTTACACCATCACCTGGAATAGACAATCACATCCTTCAGTATTTTGTACACTATTTTTTCCTTTTTCGTTTGGTGAAATAAAGTCTACTACACTTTGAATTTTCTAGGTTTCTAATGTTGTTGGGTTTTAAGAGTTTGTAATGCATACCTGGTGTACAAGATTAAGTAATGTGTATCATGAGAGGATTAATTTCCTGTGTAGCTTGCATGAGTTAAGTAGACAAGTGTAACTTGGAACATTACATGGAGTGTAAATCCTAAGAGGATTTCACTAAGTAACGCACACACAGACACACATAGGTGGTACAAACAAAGTGTTCACCATTGGATGACGCAGTGCAGACTTGGTTTATTCAAGAGAACTTAGAGAGGATCAAGAGTAATGTGCCCAAGGGATACTGTTTATAGAGGGTTCATTCGCAAAGTGCTCCTCAAGTTCATTATCCCAAGGGAGTGGAATTTCTCTTATGGAAAGGTCTAATCAAGTTCTGCAAGTTTCTCACCTCAAGGGAATGTGTTCTCACAAGTACGCAACAAGTCTGCTCATACAAAATTATAATTGTCATTATTCTTGCAGGCAAATTGCAAGCATCAAGTGTTCCTCAATTTCATGGTCTCAAGGGGACCGTAATTCTTCTTCCTCAAAAATTGCTATACTCTTTCTACACTCTTCTATTAAAAATTCTATACTATACTGAGAGTTCTCATAATCTCAAGAGAATAGAAAAATTCTACACTACACTAAGCAGTTCTCCAAGTTTACAGTTTCAAGAGAACAGTAGCAGGAGAGAAATTGACAACGTACCAGTTACAGCGACGATAGCACCCATTCGTTGGCAGCCTTCGACAATGATGAGCTTCTGCTGTGGCGAGGTACGGGCGAACACAATTTCGGTGTGGTACCTGAGAATCTCGTCCAGTTGGTCGGAGTTCAGTTCCCTGAGTTCGGTTCCGTGGATTACAGCGGCCTTGGCCTCGCGAGGATTCACTTCGGATACCGGGATGTTCAACCGTTGAGCAATGTCCTCGACGGTCTCGTTACCTGATTAGAAATCATCACGTTAAGTATCAAGGAAAGTCTCGCTTTGAAAGGATGCTACTGTAGCCTAACTAATTTTTCAACGAATTTGCACAGGTCTCCCAAGAAAAAAAATGGTCCCTTTGGTAAAGCTAACTTCTAACTCATTCACGATCTTTCCCCAGCAGCTTCCCAACGAGTTTATGAATATTTGATAAGAAGGGACCACCGTCTGAAGTAGAAGTTTTTCATTTGCATTCCTTTATAGCTGTCTCTTTGAAGCAGATAAAACCGCGGGTACTCAAATGCAATAATATGGTAACTAGCTCAAGTTAGCTAACTGGGTATCGCTCTGGATCAACTAAGTTTCAATTCTTTTAAATGGAAGTAATGTACCGGTATCTGGGTTTCAAGGTAAGACAGTTCTTCAGCCTATTTCAGGCTCTGCAGCGTAAGTAGTATTACAGAGTGTGTCACTGGACCATTTAATAAAAGGCAAGACTTACAATCTTTGGTAATAGTACCATCAAAACTGGATAAAATGCAGTGATAAAGAACCCAGAATAATTTTTACACAGAGGTCCTTCATCAGTATTGGATCACTGCTAATTTTCCACTCTTCTCTGTCTCTACTTTACTAACTATAAAACAACATAGCCACGAAACTCCATATATCAGTACACAAATGATTATACAAAGCATCTAGCAATAGCTCTTCATACTTAAGCAACGAGCTTCTCTATCTACTCTTACATATCATTAGATCTTTGACAGAAGAATGTTTCCTTAACCTGTTTAACTGGTTTCACCTCTCAAACTGAAATTCAATCTTTCTAGTTTATGATTAAAAAAAAGTGAGTAACAATTATGACCAAGTACTTTCATTTCCCTTCTTGCTAAGTGCAAATAAGAATGTACCTTATTATTCGATGGTAGAATTATTAGAAAAAAAAAAAACAATTAATCACAATATCCCTATTGAAGTATCTCCAGCGAACGAGGTATAAACACCAACCTTCAGAGATGATGCCGACGGATTTGGCAATGGCTTTGGCAGTGATCGGATGGTCACCGGTTACCATGATGACCTTGATGCCGGCTGAACGGCACTTGGCTACCGCGTCGGGCACCGCAGCCCTGGGCGGGTCAATCATAGACATCAGGCCCACAAAGCGGAGACCCTCCGTCGGGAAGTTAGGGTCGTCGGAGTTGAACTTGAAGCCGATCGGGAATTTGTCGGACGGCAGTATGAAATCGCAGAAACCGAGTACACGTTCACCAAGTCCACCGAGCTCGAGGTAAGCATTGTTGAACGCTTCCTTCATCTCTTCGTCCAGTACCTTCTCTTTACCGCCGATGAAGATTGTAGAGCAACGATCCAAAATCCTTTCCGGTGCGCCCTTCATTACCAACAGATATCTAGGATCGTCAGGATTGTCCGACTCGTGGATAGATACTTGATACTTGTTCGTAGAGTTGAAGGGGATCTCGCAGACTTTCTTGTTGCGTTTTCTATAGCCCATCACGTCGCCGAGTGCCAATTCCATACACTTCAACAGAGCAGACTCGGACGCATCACCGTTTACTTCTCTCTTCAATATCGCCACGTCTTCTTGGCCGTGTTTGAACTCGGCACGATTGCACAGAGTAGCGATCTTAGCCAATGCCTTGAATCCAGGACTCGTTCTGTCGTACTGAAGCCCGGACTGATCCTCCGTAGTGTCAGCTTCGATGATCTGATTGTCGAACCACATGTGAGCAACGGTCATTCTGTTCTGCGTCAAGGTACCAGTTTTGTCGGAGCAAATCGTAGATGTAGAGCCGAGCGTCTCGACAGCCTCGAGATTCTTCACCAGACAATTCTTCGACGCCATACGTTTCGCGGTGAGTGTCAGGCATACGGTCACAGTTGCGAGCAAACCTTCCGGCACGTTAGCTACAATGATACCGATCAAGAAGATTACAGCGTCGAGCCAATGGTAACCGAGAATGAAAGCGATCACGAAGAATGTTACACCGAGAAAGACGGCGACGCCTGTGATCAAATGGATGAAATGGTGGATCTCCTTAGCGATCGGAGTTTCACCGGTGTCAAGGCCGGATGCTAAACCAGCAATCCTTCCCATTACCGTCTGATCACCACAGCAGATCACCACACCCTTCGCCGTGCCTTCGACGGCGTTCGTCGAGAAGAATGCGAGATTTTTCGTTTCCAACGGGTTCTCGTTCGTGAACTCCGGAGACCTCGACTGAGGTTCAGACTCTCCTGTCAACGAGCTGTTGTCCACTTTGAAGCCCCTAGACTCGATGATTCTAACGTCCGCTGGTATACGGTCGCCAAATTTCACCTCGACTACGTCACCCAGCACCAAGTCCTCGGCTTTCAACATCAGCTTCTCGCCTTCTCTGATCACAGTCGCGTATTGCGGTACCATGTTCTTGAACGATTCCATAATTTTGCTCGATTTGCTCTCCTGGTAGTACGAGAATATACCGGTGACTATAACGACCGCCGCCAGTACGATACCAAGGAAGAGATTGTCGTCGTTTGCAACCTCGCTGGTGGACGCCTGGATCGAGTACGCGATGAAGCAAAGGATCGCACCGATCCACAGCAGCAACGCGAAACCGCCGAACAAGTTCTTGCAGAATTTCACCCATTCTGGCGTTTGTTTCGGCGGCGTCAACGCGTTCGGACCGTCCCTCTCGAGGTTCTCCTTCGCCTTCGCGTGACTGAGGCCCTGGAACAGGATTTTTAACGTTGAGGTAGGTGTCTGTGGCTCATGTGAAGTCGGTTTGGAGTCTTATTTTTGTGTAATAATGTGTTTTTATTGGGACGTCCCTAAAGTTCTTCTTGAATTTTTTAGTTTAGATCGGTGTCTCTAAGGAACCTTTAAATTTGATAGGGAAAAACCTAAGTGCTGTCTCATTCCACAACTTTTTCCTAATTCTTACGTCGTCCCTATGGAATTTTCTCGGATTTTCATTAAAACATTTTTCACCTTCGACATAAACTTATGGGATCACCTAATATATACACTACCGGCCAAATGTTTGGAATCACTGTGCATTACAAGTTATACAAAAATTTCCAGAATAAAGTTAGCAATTTTATGAATATTTTAACCAATTTTTCCTCGTTCAAATCAATCGAAATAAGGTACAATACTGTAGACCTCCGCAGCATCAATTTCAAATCTAAATTAGCAGGTGATTCGAAACTTTTGGCCGGTAGTGTATTTGTATGCATTTCATTAGATAAATGAACGACGGAATAGTACACACAGTGTCGACATTTTAACCTGTTAATCTAGATTCACGTTTCAAGCAGAAATTGAATTTACAATTTACAACGAAAAATGAGTAAAAATTATAGTACAAATTTTAACAATAACCAATTAAATATGAGCAATCTATTAAACTATTAAGATAGTCTGAGTGAACTATTGTGTTTTAAGTATTGGTGAACGAACGACGAGTTAAGTCGTCTTCTCCAGTAAACAAGTCAAAACTAGCAAAATTTAATTATTGAAAAATATTGTTTCGGACGATGGAGAATTGTAAATATATTCGTATATATATATATATCTGTAGGTTTTTCAATTGGAAATAATTGAATTTCCATATAGTTAATCCTCTTCAGAATCAGGCAGACTTTTCGACACATCTGCTCAAACGAACTCATTCACAGCGACGTCGTGGATTAACGATCGCGACGCGTGCCACAATTATCGGGCTCGCTAAATAAGGGACATCATGAATTTCGTGTCAGCGATGATACTCGAGAGCTTTAAATAACCCGATCGATCGGGGCGCGCGACGCGTGCAGAACAAGAGAGAGAGAGAGAGAGAGAGAGAGAAAACTGCGCTAGCGTCAGCGTCGAGTAATTATTCTAAACTGGAACGCGAATCGAACGATTTCTTCTAGCCTCGTGTTGATTTTTTTCTTCTTCTGTCTCTCCTGCCTTTCTGTCATTCTCTTCTTCTAGCACTTGCTCTTTCTTTCTGTCATTTTTTATCTCTTTCTATCATTTTCTCCTTTTCTGTCATTCTCTTTCTCTAACATTTTTTATTTCTTCCTATCATTTCTTCTTCCTTTCTGTCATTCTCTCTTCCTATCATTTCTTCTTCTTTTCTGTCATTCTCTCTTTCTATCATTTCTTCTTCCTGTCTGTTATTCTCTCTTTCTGTCATTTCTTCTTTATTTCTGTCATTTTCTCCATCTTCTCTGTGTCATTCTCTCTTTCTATCATTTCTTCTTCCTGTCTGTTATTCTCTCTTTCTGTCATTTCTTCTTTATTTCTGTCATTTTCTCCAACTTCTCTGTGTCATTCTCTCTTCTTATCATTTTCTCTTCCTTTCTATCATTTTCTCCATCTTCTCTCTGTCATTCTCTCTTCCTATCATTTTCTCTTCCTTTCTGTCATTCTCTCTTTCTATCATTTCTTTTTCCTGTCTGTTATTCTCTCTTTCTGTCATTTCTTCTTTATTTCTGTCATTTTCTCCATCTTCTCTGTGTCATTCTCTCTTTCTATCATTTCTTCTTCCTGTCTGTTATTCTCTCTTTCTGTCATTTCTTCTTTATTTCTGTCATTTTCTCCAACTTCTCTGTGTCATTCTCTCTTCTTATCATTTTCTCTTCCTTTCTATCATTTTCTCCATCTTCTCTCTGTCATTCTCTCTTCCTATCATTTTCTCTTCTTTTCTGTCATTCTCTTTCTCTAACATTTTTTATTTCTTCCTTTCTGTCATTCTCTCTTCCTATCATTTCCTCTTCCTGTCTGTTATTCTCTCTTCCTTTCTGTCATTTTCTCCATCTTCTCTCTGTCATTCTCTCTTCCTATCATTTTCTCTTCCTTTCTGTCATTCTCTCTTTCTATCATTTCTTCTTCCTGTCTATCATTCTCTCTTTCTGTCATTTCTTCTTTATTTCTGTCATTTTCTCCATCTTCTCTCTGCCATTCTACCTTTCTACCATTTCTTCTTTCCTTCTGCCATTCCCTATTACCATAATTTCCTTCTTTTCGTCATTCTCTCCATCTTCTCTCTGTCATTCTCTCTTTCCATAATTTTCTTCTTTTCGTCATTCTCTCCATCTTCTCTCTGTCATTCTCTCTTCCATCCAGTCATCCTCCCTTTCAATCATTTCCTCTTCCTTTCTTTCACACACTCT
>NW_017100857.1:632395-634631 GCF_001263275.1 Habropoda laboriosa
TCTCTCTCGAATACTCACATTTTCGGGATGCGTCTGAAATCTCTGATACAGTTCCTCGGGCGTGATTTTGTGGAAGTCAATGTCCAACTCCTGTTTCAAGTCCTCTAGATTGTCCGTCCTCCGCTTTGGGTTCTTTCGCCGCGACTGTTTCAAACAAAATCACAACAGTTTAATCATCATTGTCAAACGCTACCAATTGAAGAATGTTAGAATTTTCAAGGTAAAGGATTCTTTCTTCGGGACGTAAATTACTACTTAAGCTGAGAGCAGGTAGCAACAGGAAGTATATACATTAAGCTCTTAAACTCAAGAACAAGTATTTCTTTGATACTCCTAGAAACAGTATTTCATTCGAAAAATATCATATTTCTACAAAGCTGCTCGATTTTCAAATAAATATCTTCTTCGTAGCCTTCAATTTACTCCATTATTCAGAATATCGTCGATTCGAATTGCAAGAGGAAATTGTGACAGAAAAAGGATACAGCGAAGATTGTCGCGATATCGTATCTCTAAAAAATTATTTTTCCCTATTATCTCCAGAAAATTTGCAAACTAAACTTCACAAAATTTAATCTTAAGTCTTAACAATCTCCACAAGATTTCCAATATTAATTCGTAACACATTCTGTCCCACGTGCACCCTTAACCCTTCCGACTCGACGGCGTTTGCAGTAGTTCGTTTCCTACGGCCGACTTGAAATTCAGCCCCAAACATATCCAATTGTTTATAAAGTATTTGAGTCTTTGACAATATTCTGATTTTCAGTATTGTACCGAATAATTAAGAAATTAAGAATAATTAACACTTTACCGACCGCTCGTTGTTGAACTCTTTTCAGGCTCCGTCTTTACTCCGGGCTCAAAATTTTCAATTAAAATTCGTGAGGGTGCCTACTATACCGTTCGCTTTCACTTATTATAGGGAAATTAAAATTAATAACATTAAAGAACGCTAAGCGTTGGCAGCGAAAAGCCGATCAATAGGCTTTCGGTCGGTAAAGTGTTAAGAAAGGAAAGCGGTGACACATTCTCAGATGTCGTGTCTGAAGGGTTAAACAGTCCAATTTTCATTAATCGAGAACGTTTCTTCTTCGACTCAATACACTCGCGTATCCCAATAATCCTCGTCGAAGGGAAGATTCCTTCCTCCGAATTTCAGGTTAGGATGGGAAAAATTTCGTTGAAATTGGAGGAAGAGAATCGAGGATTACAAGGAATTAGGTCACAATTACACCATACAAACTACCCTCGATCCCAAACACCGCTAACACGGGAACAATTAACAGGCTAACAGCGACGCTAAAACCCAGCAACGTGGGAATTAATCACAGGATCATCGTTAATTGCGACGTCGTTCGTCCCAACGAACGTGCAGACGTGGGAATCGTCGGCAGACCTGTTAAGCATACCGAATTCATCCCTCACCAACCCGACATATTAGTGAATTATCCTAAGTGAACGCGTCGAAATCGTGGAAGCAGGCGATAGACCAAATCCCATGGGCGAACATCGTTTGGTTAACAAGATCAGAGTAATGTACAGAGTGTCCAATGTAAATTTCAACATGAAATTTCACGAATTTCTTCGGAATTCTGTGAAACGTTATTTTTCACAAAAATTCAACTATACTTAAGCGTGCACAGCTTTCGTAAATCTGAGATGTGAATGTTAACTTCTGGGGTGTTTCAAGTATTTTCAATTTTCTTTCGGAGATTTTAAATTACTCCGAATTTCAGAATGTTAACTTTATGTTTTTTCAATTCTCCTTCAGAGATTTTAAATTATTCCGAATTACGAATGTCAACTTTATGTTTTCGAAATATTTTCAATTTTCTTTCAGAGATTTTGAAGTATTTCGAATTGACGAATGTTACCTTTGTTTTCTGAATTCTCTTTCAGGGATTTCAAATTATTCCGAATTGACGAATGTTAACTTTATGCTTTCTTAATTTTCCTTCAGAGATTTTGAAGTATTTCGAATTGACGAATGTTAACTTTACAATATTTCCAATTTCCCTTCAGAGATTTCAAATTACTTCAAATTGACGAAATGCGATTTTCAATTTCAGTCCGAAAGAATTTTTCCCAAAAACGTCCCGAAATTTCACGTCGACATTTACACAAAGACACCCGAGTACACAGAATTTCCGCAGCATTAGTAAGTGTTAAAAAGTGATTTCCAACGATACTGTGCAAGAAACAACGTGTTAGTCCCAATCACCAGAGACAGGCT
>NW_017100857.1:634971-642800 GCF_001263275.1 Habropoda laboriosa
ATCCACTCTCAGTTTTTTTTTTCCAGCGAGAAGAAAAGAAAAGAAGTTGACAGAAGTGTCTCATTAGAGGAAGAGTAGAAAAGTATTTTCCAGCAACGAGTTCTCTGTATATACGAATAATTACGGGTGAGATTTCTACGATTTTTTTACCCGCGGTGAAATTGCGAGGAAAATGGTTAGTTCCGCGAAGATATATAGAGAGAGAAAATAGAGTAAGGGAACTTTCCAGTGAGATAGAAAATTCGCGAACAGATAGAGAGAGAGAGAGAGAGAGAAATAGCAAGAGAACTTTCCAGTGAGAAAGAAAATTCACCAAGACAGAACGAGACAGATAGATTGCACAGTAGAAATGAGGACAGAAACGACGATGTCTCTGTCGCCGATGAAGCAGAGAGAGAAAGAGAGAGAAAAAAAAGCCTTCGTAGAGGAAAAGAGTACGTAGCGAGTGTAACAAATGGAGAACCACCGCGGACCGGAAGTCACGCTGTGAATACCTTGAACATCCCGTCGGCTGTTTTGTTGTCGTCGCGAATATTCGGTATCGTCGCGACCCTGTACGAGTCTGAGCGGCCATGCTGTAAAAAAATGAGATGGTGAACAGAAAAAAAAAAAAGAAAAGAAAATACAAAAATAAATCGGTGAACAATGAAAAGAAAACAAGAGAGATAAAAATTAGGGGATAAAATTTTTAAAATGATTTGGGTTCGACGATGCTCGTTTTTACTATTGCTCTTCGTTCTTTATATTTTGCAGTCTTCTGCGAGAAATATTTCCTGGATTTAACGTCGCTCTGAAAAAAGTTTTATGGTACACATAATCGGCAGTTCGGCGAAACGTGAAAATGCGAGTGTTTCTAGTGGGGGATAATAAAAGTGGAGGGAAAGTCTCTCGATGTGTACGATTTTAATATTTTTCCAGATAATAGCAGCGTGATAAAGTACAATTTTTCAATTCATATCTGTGAGAGATTTTACTGTTTTTTTTTTTTTATTTCCTGCAGCTTTTTCGTGGTGAAAATTGTTGTGTACGTGGAGACTGGGAGTAGCGAAATTTTATCGGGTACGAGTATGCGTCGATACGATCAATTTTAATGGGAGAATTGTAGGTTTTATTTGCCGATTGAATATATGTAGTGGGTGTGTAAATTGGACTGGTAGAATGTTATTGGACGTTCTATTTGGAGATAGAGATTGTACGAATTTTTATTCGTTGATCGAATGTGTGTAACAATTGATTTAGGGGAGTGAAAGAGGAATATTTTCCCCGTTGAAAAATTGTTTTCTACGTGTGCCAGTTAAATATGAAATTTTTGCACGAGACGTAATATTCAGAAATTCTGAAAGGTGAAATTTTTCCTCACCGAAAAATCATTCTCTACGAATATCTATTAAATATGAAATTTCTCTCAGACAGATTGAGCGAATTGAATTTGCAACATTTGCACGAGATATATTCAGCAATTGTGAAAAGTGAAAATTTGCCTCGCCGAGAAATCATTTTCCACCGAGTCTCGTATAAATCGAGCGAATTAAAGCAACACTTGCACGAGATATCAAGTTTTAAAGACAGAAATCCTCCCAGAATATGATTAGATACAAATACAAATCCTTCTATCCTATTTCTTCTCAAGGAGCCTTCGTTCTTTACGAAAATAATCGAAAACAGACGTAGCGATTCGACTAATCTTCGTCGTCGTCCCAGTTTCCAGAAAACACCGTTAAATTCGACCATGGAAACGCAGTAAAACGCACATTTTCCAGACACGTGGGCAGAGTGAATCAGACACGTGAGGCCGCGAGCCTAATTTTCAAGAGCGACCTCGGCTACGCTGCTGTTTGGATAACGAGTGTTTCCGGTCCCGGTTCGACGGAGGCGTGTCACTGAAAATCCCCCGGGATCGAATCGGTCCTTGAACACGGAGGCCTTAGAAAATTAATCTCGATTGCCGATTCCTATTGTCACCAATTCCAATTCCACCAACCCATTGTGTCTGCATTCGCAAACTCAAGGACGACGCTGAATTAGCGAAACTCGTGGTGGAGCTTTGTCAAACTTCATTTGGGACTTTTCGTTTCGACGTTCCTCGTGCATCGGAGGAATTAGCGGAGAAGATGGGGTCGTCCCTCATCAATTCCTGTCGAATTTTACAATTTCAATTGTAATTTTGACAAAATGCAAGTGCCTTTTTGTCCCACAATTTTCGAAATTGTCGAAGAAATTATTGGCGAAACTAGTGGAGGAGATTAGGTCATCCCATAAATTCCTGTCGAATTGATGCCATTTCAATTGTAATTTTGACAAAATGCAAGTGCCTTCTTGTCCCACAATTTTCGAAATTGTCGAAGAAATTATTGGCGAAATTAGTGGAGAAGATTAGATAATGCCATAAGCTCGTGTCGAATTGTTGCAATTTAAATTGTAATTAAAAGAAATGCAAGTGCCTTCTTGTCCCACAATTTTCGAAATTGTCGAAGAAATTATTGGCGAAATTAGTGGAGAAGATTAGATAATGCCATAAGCTCGTGTCGAATTGTTGCAATTTAAATTGTAATTAAAAGAAATGCAAGTGCCTTCTTGTCCCACAATTTTCGAAATTGTCGAAGAAATTATTGGCGAAACTAGTGGAGAAGATTAGATAATGCCTTAAGCTCGTGTCGAATTGTTGCAATTTAAATTGTAATTAAAAGAAATGCAAGTTCCTTCTTGTCCCACAATTTTCGAAATTGTCGAAGAAATTATTGGCGAAATTAGTGGAGAAGATTAGATAATGCCATAAGCTCGTGTCGAATTGTTGCAATTTAAATTGTAATTAAAAGAAATGCAAGTGCCTTCTTGTCCCACAATTTTCGAAATTGTCGAAGAAATTATTGGCGAAATTAGTGGAGAAGATTAGATAATGCCATAAGCTCGTGTCGAATTGTTGCAATTTAAATTGTAATTAAAAGAAATGCAAGTGCCTTCTTGTCCCACAATTTTCGAAATTGTCGAAGAAATTATTGGCGAAATTAGTGGAGAAGATTAGATAATGCCATAAGCTCGTGTCGAATTGTTGCAATTTAAATTGTAATTAAAAGAAATGCAAGTGCCTTCTCTTCCACAATTTTCGAAATTATCAAAGTAATTATTGCAGAATATTATTCTCCAATTCTAATTTAAAATTCTACATTCTAATCTAGAATTCTATAATTTAAACTGTAATTTTGAAAAATGTAAGTGCCTTCTCGTTCCGCAATTTTCTTTCGAAAAGCCATTACATCGTCTCTGTAGAATTTCCCTGGATTTTTATTGAAATATCTTTCGCTTTCTGCACGAACTTCTGGCACGACTTAACATTCAATCTGCAAAATATTCCCCGAAACCGTAATTCATCTCTCTCACAGCAAGAGCCACCGATAAATTCCTCAACCCTTCCACTGCCCAATAATTTCTCTCCATCTACTCCACAAATCGGACAATCGAAAATTGCGAAAAAATTATACACACGCGGAAAATAGTTCCTTTCCATGAAAGGACGAAAGACAAAGGGGAAGAAAAAAAGGCAGGCTTAAATTTCTTTCTCGTGGCTCATTTGAATAAATTCGACCAATCGAGAGGGAGAGAGAGGTGGAATAATTTGCAGCCGTTGAAAGAGCGATAATACTCTCCTTTTCACGGTGGTTCGCAGGCAGTTGGAATATTTAAATCGAAAGGAGTAGCTTTCATTTAGACACGGCGACAGAAAATTGGAAGGGGGAATATATAGGATATTTTCCACGGAGACCACGGAACAGGCGTAATCTCATTTTCTCGAGCGTCCGGACGCATACAAACGATGTACTAACGCGGGCAATGATAAAAGTTCCAGAGCGAGGGGTCGTTCCTAAGGTTCAAGCCTTAGAAAGTCGATGACAAGTCACGAATTCGCGAGGGTCGCACCCCTCTGTCTGGTGGAAGAAAGAGTGATACACGGTCCCGATTCATCGATCGCCGCTGGATTAGGCGTGCTCGCTCGTGAACGCGGTTCCCGCACACGAGCACGCCAATTGTTTCTGTATCGTTGAGTAAAGTGTGATATTTTATGGGTTGAGTTGGGAAAATTATGCTACTGATTACGTTTGTTAAATTCTCAAGTAAAATATACTTTTTTTTATTTTTGATTTTGTCACGAACTTCTGACGATTTTAGTGGTATTTTGAAATAATGAAATATACAAAAGTACAAAAATTGTGAATTTTGTTTTTAATTGTTCAATGTCTGTAGTGAAAGATTTATTTCCTTTTGGGTGCAGAAGATAACGCGGAATTTTGTCACGAATCTGAAATGATTTTAGCGGTATTTTATGAAAGTATGTAAAAAATCAAACATTTTAATTATACTATGGAGTTACGCTTGTCGAATTTTGAAGTAAAAGATTTATTTCTTTTTGGTGCAGAAGATAACGCGGAATTTTGTCACGAATCTGTAATGATTTTAGTGGTATTTTACGAAAATTCGTAAAAATGCAAAAATTTAAATTATGCTACGGAATTACGTTTGATAACTGTTCGAAGTAAAAATAAGTATCCACTCTGTGTGCAAAAGAGGATCTATCGCAATTTTAAACATTGTGAATAAGTTAGAGACATGTTTGAAAGAACACGTCGCGTTATCAAATTTTCCACAATTTTTGTCAATTTTGCGAAAGTTTTCCTTTTTTATTTTTGGTAACAGTATTCATGGAACATTCGCATGTTTTATTATTCTTAAATTTTGTGGAAGCTTTCATTCG
The DNA here is from genome assembly GCF_001263275.1 of Habropoda laboriosa. Taxonomy (NCBI): domain Eukaryota; kingdom Metazoa; phylum Arthropoda; class Insecta; order Hymenoptera; family Apidae; genus Habropoda; species Habropoda laboriosa. The sequence goes on from NW_017100857.1 coordinate 639,719, forward strand.
TGTTTTTTAATTTACCACGAATTTCATCAAATGCTCCGTTCATTTTCTAAACAGCACCGATGGTCCTGACTACTCTTCCTTCTAACATTATTCGCAGATAAATTCACAAATTTCATCCATTTTTAAAACAGCATTTGCAGCTTTTCTGTGCTTCATAAATATTCCCACACTTCCTCCTAAGGTAAATTCATAAATTTCATTCAAGCTTCCACTCCTTTTTTAAACAGTATTTATAAAGTGTTCCGTCGCGCAGGTACGGAACGCGTGGGGCCATCGTTCACCGGGTTTATGGCACGCTCGCACGAGAAGGTTATTTTTGAGAAAAATAAGTAATTTCTTAGAGAACAATGCCTTTAGAATTTCGACTTTTCCGCGTCCTCGATAACCGAAGACGTGTCATAAACCAGGTATTACTGAAGGGTCAATCCACACGCACGTATAACAGCACTCTCGGCCGAGGGTTGACCACTTTTTGAGGATTTTTTCCACTTTTTTTCGTCTTTCAGAGGCTCGAAAAATCAGAAAAGTGTATATTTTCGCATAATTCTACTACCGACCATAGCCACACATGTCCTGAAGACATGTGCAAAATTTGAGTTCGATTGGTTCTGCAGTTTTTGCCAGATCGTGGCAACCATTTGAGAAAACATGGTTCCGAGAAAAACGCGTTTAAAGTTTTCAGTGCAATTTAGATTCTCCCTTGATGTGTCACACTGAACGAGCTATAACTTCGTTACTTTATTGAATACAACTATAAAACTTCAGGAGTACATTCTTAAAGAGTTGCAGCGAAGTCGAGCATCGTACACTCTCCGTTCTCTCCTCGAACTAATATTCACCGATAAATCCTCAAATTTCACCCAAAATTTCCATTCCCTCGTCGAAAAATAATTCCTAAAGAAATGCTAAAACAACGTTACAACACTCTCTGCTCAAAGAAAATCTTGCAAACGACCTAAACGAGAAGAAGAACGAATAACTCATCATTCGCTAAACATTCCTAAAGAAAAATAGAAAACATAAATCTTCCCCAAAAGTTACAAACTCCGTTCCACAAGCAGGCCGAAATCCGCTGGTAATCTTCACTTTATCTGAACGAATAAAAACGTATGCGACCCAAAATAAATAAACGAAACCGCGAAATATCTCCCCAAAGCGTATTCACGTGTTTAACCTACTTGGAAAGGAAACCGATCCGAAAAAAATTTCGAATGGAATTAAGTTAGAGCCGACTCTGATCCACCGTGTGATCGTGCACGCGTGAAATTTCGCGAGATACATCGCGCGCACAATGGCTCTCCGCGTATCGATCGTGGCCGGTGCACGTGTGCGCGCGATGCGATAATTGTCACTCGTTGCAGGAGAAGATTTTGCCTAGCCGCAGTGCAGTAAATTGTCTCGACCTCTCGTCGACTCGGAACGGTGATTGCAATCCCGTACGTGTCGCGGAAATAAGTGAAATAGATTGGCGCGCAGCCAGTGGTTCTCGACACTCGAGGAATCTTCTCCTCGCGGAATATGCACGCGTTCTTTCGATCGGCTGGAAGATAGGTCTTTTTTTTCTTTCTTTCTTGGATGAAATTTGATCGACAGTGGGTAATGTAGATTTCTATGGATTTCGAATTTTTAGGAATTTTTGAGGGAGGTTTCTGGAATCGTAGTTTGAAATTTTTCGGAAAATTCGAGTTGTGAACGAGAGTTGACGAGGTTTTCTGGGTGGAGAACTTGGGGAACCCGGGTAATGTAGGTTTGAGCGTAATGTAGGTAGAATTTTTGCGAATTTTCTCGCCACCAAGTATGACGCTCGGCTTTGGAATTTTTACGAATTTTCGTATCGCGAAGTTTGACACTGAGTTTTGGAATTTTTGCGAATTTTCTCGAGGCGAAGTGTGACGTTAAGATTTAGAATTTTCGCAAATCTTTTCACCGCGAAGTATGACGCTCGGTTTTCGAATTTTTGCAAATCTCTGCGTCGCGAAGTACGATACTGAAATATGGAATTTTTGCAAATTTTTTTGCCACGAAGTATGACGCTCGGTTTTCGAATTTTTGCAAATCTTTGCGTCGCGAAGTATGATACTGAGTTTTGGAATTTTTGCAAATTTTCTTATCGCAAAGTATAACCCTGAGACATGGAATCTTTGCAAATTTTTTCGCCACGAAGTATGACGCTCGGCTTTGGAATTTCTGCAAATCTTTTCGTCGCAAAGTATAACCCTGAGACATGGAATCTTTGCAAATTTTCTCGAGGAGAAGTGTGACGCTAAAATTTAGAATTTTCGCAAATCTTTTCACCGCAAAAACTCCTTCAATTTTTCCTTCTATAAAACTCGATTAACCATGGCAAAATAAATCTGAATTAGAAATTTTTCTAACTAAATTCTTTTCGAAGTAAAAATTGAGAAGTGTTTCTTAAGTGTTATTTAACTTTTCAAGAAACCCTGAAACCTCGAGTATGTTTCAATTCTAATTAGAGTCCCTGTGCAGCAAAGTAGTTCGAAAACTATGACGCTCGTCGGCAAGAAAAAGGTTCGATTAGTCTCAGCTTCTCCATTTGCTCCAACTTTTTCATTCTGAGTGCTCGAAGAATTTTTAATCACCAAGTTCAACGGTTTATTTAGCCACGGTAGCAGCAGTCTCTAATTATAAAAGCTTCTGGTAAAAAGATGTAGAATAAACTCGATACCTGTCTACGAAACTTCTAAGCTTCGCTGTCCAAACATTTACAAACTCGATCGTTTTGTCGGTTCTCCAACTTCTCCATTTACTCAAACCTCCATTAGTTTAAATAAACTAGAATTTATGGTCGATAAAATTTTCAACGTCACGGATAAATATCGACGGTAAAAATCTCTTTGACGATCGATGGAGAAATCCTAGAGTTACCGTGAAAATTTCCAATTTAGATGAAACAACGCAAAAATATTCCAATTCCACTGGAGAAAAGTTTGGAACAGGAAGATTACAGCGGACCAAAATTACCAAGTCAAATTAAACAACGCGGAAAATAAAGAATTGTTGACTCGAAAAACAAAAGAAAAAGTTTCGCCCTCAAATACTCAGAATTACACTCGAATTAATT
>NW_017100857.1:642880-668644 GCF_001263275.1 Habropoda laboriosa
ACTCCAATTAATTCCAATCCCACTGGAAAAGTTTGTAACAAAAATAATTATACGAAAATTGTCAATTCACATTAAAATTTCATTCTCAAATACCCAAAATCAGATTAAAAAGAAGAAAAACTTTTATCCTTGAATTCCGCTGAAAAATTCTAAAACACAAAGATTGCCTATACTGGAGTAAAATTTCCAATTGAAATTAAACAATTCTCGGCTCAAAAAACAAAATTCAAACTTTCATCCTTAAATACTCAAAATCCTATTTAAATTAATTCCAATTCCACTAAAAAATTCTGGAACACAAAGATCACAGTGGACCAAAATTTCCAACGCAAAAGCAAACAATTCTCGGCTCAAAAAAACAGAAACCAAACTTTCATCCTCAAATACTCAAAATCCTATTCATATGAACTCCAATTCCACTAAAAAATTCAGAAACACAAAGATCACAGTGGACCAAAATTTCCAACGCAAAAGAACCAATTCCTAACTCAAAAAAAAAAAAACAAAATCCAAACTTTCACTCAGAAACACCAAAAGTATCGCTTGAATAAATTCTAGTTTGGCCGAAAAGCGTTGCTTTGAAATAAAACAGAACTTTTTGTTGAGAAATGTAGCCGTGACAGCGTGACAAATTCGATTTTATCCGGTATGTCTCTATGTGCGTGTGTATGTGGTGTGTGTCGAATGGAACGAAGAGGGATTCGCAGAAAAGGTGGCCGAAAAAGGCGAGAGCGGACGTAGGGCCGCGCGCGCGACCAATGCTCAGCCTCTCTCTATTGATCCAAATGATACAGACACAAAGGTACGCGCGGCCGTTCCTCAACGATTTTAACGAGCGGTGTGTGTCGACGGCAGCTCTCGTTCCGTCGAAATAAATTGCCTCAGATAGCCGAGCGCTGTGTCATGCCCTCCCGATCCGCCGTATGACCGATATTTTAATGGCTCGCCGCTGCGGGGATTTTAGTTTCGCTCCACGCTTGCCCTTCCGCGAGTAAATACCCAATGAACCGTCCTCTCTCTGCGTGTGTGTCTGAGAAAAATGTTCCAAGCTTTTCTTGCGGTGATTCTTGATTAATTGTTTCTCATAATTTATTAGGATCAACGTTTGGTTTGATCTTTGATTCGTGCATTTTGGAATTTCTTTGGTTTCTTGAGAATAACGGAGAATTCTGAGATCAACGTTTGTGTCGCGATGTAGATTTTTGTTAAGTTTGATGCTTTTGGAAGGTCTTTGGAAAAGATTCGAAACTTTTACTAATTTCTGATTAATTGTGCATTAATTTAGCAGGAACGTTGGGTTTGCTCTTCGATTCGTGCATTTTGGTTGCAATTTCTTCGATTCGGCTGGTGAACAAGAGAACTTTCAGATCGTGATGTGGAGCACTGTTAAGTTCGGCGATTTTGGCAATTCTTTGAAGTTTGTCTGGGAGAAAAATTGTGCGACCGAAGAACAAATTGTAAATGGAAAATTAGCTATTCGTTTCGTTTGTAATTTAACGTCAATGATAAATTCGAGTTTTGGATTCGGCCATTTTGGTTCTTTGATTTTTCTAGAGAAAAGTTCGTTTTGTACCGTAGAACACTCCCAAATGTGACGATCTTGCCAACTTTTTCTATCTTGTCTGCGATCAAAATTTTGGTAATCGAAGAACGAAGCGTAAAGAGAAAATTAGTTGTAATTCTATTTTGGTCACCCCTCTAATTTGTCCAGAGAATTTCTCAACGTGGAACGTTCCTAAGAGAAATTCACACACCGAAGAATAAATTACAAAATTCAGCCATTCAGTTGTTAATTTTTTTTTCATCCCGACTAGCTCTGCCAGTAGTTCCGCTGCCACAATTTGTAATTGAAATTTATGTCACTGACTGAAGGCACTCAAGGTCTGAGGTATTGAAGATTCGTGAAGATTGAAGATAATGACGGTACGTGACACGTGTCTGACTCTAGGACGACCGATTCTACTTATTCTTCAGGTACGTCTCCTTCCAACGATAAATCTCTCTCTGTCACTTACACCGTCTAACGTGTCCCTTTATTACCCTTGTCAATATCCAAATTGACAGTTAATTGTCCCTAGCCAATAATCACCTACTTCACCTAATCGATATCCTTTGTTCGACGACTTCCTATTGCTGTTCCTTGTCCTCGAGGATAGTTCAATATCACCCTAGCCTAACCGAATCACCGTTACCCACCAAACTAGCCCATCTGAACTGTTCAAGCATCCAATCAACTATCTTGCAGAAAATTGAATGTTTCTGATCCCCTTAAAAATCGTCGAGAATGCTCAGAGTAGCATCTGAAGAATTGTTTTATTATTGCAAAAATCTTTGGAGATTTTTCTCAATCACATTTTTGTAGATCTACGAGAGAAGTCGTTTAACTTTCTTTAGCAACTATTCAAACGATCAACAAACTATTTTCTACGATTAAAAATTTTCAAATGCCCCGAAAAATCATCGACAATCTTTAAGATCGTATGAAGTTTCTGAAACCAGAAAATGTCACTGTGCTGTTAACTCCACTAACAGAAAAAAAGAAAAGAAAAATTCTCTGTATCATTCCAAAAGAAATCTTCCACTGTGAATATTTCTTCGCGACATTTCGTCGTATCGCGATATTATTAAGTGCTATTAACTACTCCGATATCGAAAATGAGAAAAGGAAAAATTCTGATATTTCCTTCCAATCACATTCTTCTATATCATTCCAAAAGAAATCTTCCATGGAGAATATTTTTTCCTGTCATTTCATCGTGCCGCTATATTATTGCCGGGTCAAAATGACCGATTAACAACTTTCCAAAACCAGTGAATGTTCGATACACAGCAAGTATTACATTTGTAACTTTTCGACTTTGTTTTCTGCATGTACACCACCGGCCAAAAGTTTCGAATCACCGAGCATTGCAATTTACACAAAAGTTTCCAGAAAAAAGTCAGCGACTATGAGAATTTTTTTATCATTCGAATCAATTGATACGAGATAAATTGATAAAAGTAGAATTGCGATAAACTTCAAATTTACAAAAAATTAGCGCCAGATTTAACATTGATGAAAAGTGGGAGATGATTCGAAACTTTTGGCCGGTAGTGTATGCTTCCATTTCTACCGATCTAATCTAATTGGTCATTCACATTTTAGTTGCCTAAAAATTCACTTTTGGAAAGTCGCTAACAGGTGCTTTTGACCCGGTCGGTAGTCTAGTGTCGAACACTATACGATTACCAACTCCGCTAACGAAAATGAGAAAAGGAAAAATTCTGATATTTCTTTCCGATCACATTTTTCTACATCACTTAAAAAAGAAAATCTTCCACGGAGAATATTTTTTTCGCGTCGTTTCATCTGGCCCCGTACTATTCCACACACGCGCGCACGCAGGCAGAGGCGCGCGCGCGCGCGCGCGTGTCACACTGTGCGAGGTGCGTACGTAACGAAATTGCATAATCGTGCTTCCTCAATGACGAGAGCCACCGTGTGACGATCAACGAGAGATAATAATGTCGCGGAATTGTCGTCGCGTTTACGCGCGTCAGGCTAGAGTATACGCGTGAAGAAGAGCGCGCGCGATAGCCGGTGCTAACGAAATTACGGGTTTTTTTTTCTTTCTTTTTTTCACGAGCAACAGCAGCAACAGAGAACAGTCGATCAGCACCACGCTCTGCTCTCTCTCTCTCTGTGCTGTTACGCTTGACATTTTTATCTAATCGTGAACGCATTCCGGCGAACGCGTCAGCCCAGACCCGCCACGCTTAATTGAGCCCCACATTGGAATATTGAATTACCACGAATTATTCAGCGAGTTAACAGAGCCAGGGTTAAGACTATAAATGCGCCGCGGATCGCTGTCGCGATTCTACGTGCTCTTTTACAATTACCATCCTTCGTTTCTTCATTCTGTTCTTCTTTTTCTTTTGCTTAAGATGGCACGGTTTTGTGACGGAATTGATTTGGTGTTTTTAGTATTTTTGTTTTGAGGTTGTGAGTATTGAGAGGTTGATTGATTTATCAATTTATCCTTCGTTTCTTTATTCTGTCCTGTTTTTATTTAAGGAAATTCACGGTTTTGTGACGGAATTGATTTAGTATTTTTTTTTTACTTTATAGAATATTGGTATTTTGGAACCACGTGTGTCCAGTGTTTTGTTGAATTTTTGTGATAGTTATTATAGTTACTGAAGAATATTTGGTTGTTTTAATACGTTTCGCGAATATATGGGAAAAATTGGAAAGTGTTTCGAGGAAGAATTTCTGATCGACGTGAAAAAATTCCGAAAGATTTTAAATGCTACCAGCTATCGGTTTATATGATACTTTATGTATCAATAAATACGTCTGTTATCAATGATTATGTCATTAAGAATGTTTACTGTGATCAGTAGGATCTCAATTTAATAACCAGATACAAGCAGAAACGTTTAATACCTTGATCCATATCACCTAATTCCCTATCAACCAGATCAATGTCTCCAAAGCTACTCACAGATAAAATAATCTCTCGAAAATCAAACAATCGTTAAAATAATATTCCTATTTTTACAAGAAAAAGCCTTGTAACACCTAATTCCAATACTAAACCTCGATTAGATTTAACAATAAACAAGAAACGCGCAAAAAATGGCGACTCGACCAAATCTTGACGAAAATCCCTAAAACTAACCTCTCAAAAATCGAAAACCATCCTTATCTATATTTCTCTCCACTCTCCCATGAGGAAGATCCTCGTAACACCTAATTCCACCGTCACACCACCACAAAATCCAACAATTTACAAGAAATACAACGAAAGATGGCGGCTAGATCCGATATCTCCTTGAAAATTCCCACCGGAAAATCCCTAGAAATTCTCTAGGAAAATAGAACGAGAGCAACAAGGACGGTGGGGATTACGCGATTTCAAGCAGAGAAATCACGTATAGCAGCAGCGCAGGATCGACGAAGCTGCTAAAGCTGGTATACGTGGTTCACGTGGAATCCTCGAAAATCCTGATCGATATACGGCACACGTTGGTTAATGTAATATATAGACCGCGATATACAGTTCACAGGATGAACGCTGATCAACCTTATGCAAATTCCTAGCTCTGTACATATATATGTGTTCGCGAGATCTCACGCGTGCTTGGACCGGAAGTGGTTGGCTGGCAGGAAAGCGGCACGATAACAGACGTAACGAATCGACTGATAATGCTGTTTCGATGGATGGAATTTCGAGGTTCGTTAAGCTTGCGAATGAAAAAATGTTGAATCTCTATTTTCTCTTTCTTCCAGGAAGAAAATTCAATATATATATATATGTAGCTTACGAATGAAGATACACTTTTTTTGGATTATATTTTTTACTGGTTGTGTGAATTAAATGAAATTATTAATAATGTACATATAAGAATTTTTGGTTGCATGTGTTAAAAGTGTATTGATATAAATTTTCATTTTGGTAATCTGCGTTATTGTTAATACACGGCTACCTAGAGATCCTTTTTTTTTATATTGAAATATTGTCTACTTCTTTTCCTATCGAGTTTGTAACTACATCTTCGACTGTATCTATTAATTCATTAAAAATAAAAAAAGTTCTATCAACAAAATGACTACAAAATTATTTCCCTTCATTTACAGTATTAGTACGCCTTGTTAAACACAATAGTAATTTTCTAGCACAAATAAAATCCACAATATTTGAAACTAATTTTCTCAACAATAATTCCTTCCAACTTTCAACCAAGTGTAAGAAAAATCGAGCGAACAAATTTAACAATCCTCGATCTTACCAGTGAAAATTAGAGTCCAATTGGAATTCATTGCTGCATATAAACCATTGTCTGTATTAAAATCCCGACTTCCTGTTACAACACGAGATACTAAGAACGATTTTTGTTCTCCAAAATGGAGTAAGCTTGCCTACGGATTTCGCTTGTCTGCCGGACATTATGAGTAGATACGGCTGTCTGTTGTATCGCGGCCATTAAGCTAGGATTTGTAGATTCGCCGGACCATGAAGCTGTACAGTTCCCAGGTGGTTATCTATCTGAACCTAACTCGAACCCGACACAGGTTCGGTACGGGCTAACGAGGTCGCGGTTCGAGCATAATATTCCCCGTAAAACGGGTAATCGAGTGCGAAAGTGATAAAAAAGTAGTGCAAACTGCGGCAAACTTTGAATACTTAATGGAGCAAACGGGTGATCCTGACGTAGCTTGGAAATTTTCATTATACACGTCGGTAAATTATCACGGATAAATTTGGCGTTAAATAAACAGCGTAACAAATAAATTTCGTATTGAACGTGTTTAATGTTAACTCGATGTTCAATTACGTTCGATTCAATATTCGTGAAATTTGTTTGTAATCATCTCTAAAGTTACGCTTTCAACCAACTATTAATACACATTCCTGCGATTCGAACAATCAAAATTCCCGTATTTGGTCACTTCGTCGTCGATTAATTAATAACGTCGTTTGTGGTAAATATAACAAATCGCAGAATTGTTTGAAAAATCGTTAAAAAAACACAGCTTGCGAAGAGTATACCGAGTAAAAATTCCTATGCACCAAAAAGAAATTGAATAAAATTTCACCGTGGACCTAAGGAAACTGACTTTTTGTCATTTTTAACACGAATCGAAGATTGAATTTCTAGACTTAACGAACTTTACAATCGCAAAAGTTTCGAGATTTTTACTACCTTTTGATTAATCGTAGGATAATTCAATAGGAGGGTTTGGTCTTTGACTCGTGCATTTTGGTTGCAATTTCCTTGGGTTTGATCGGAGATAAAGAGAATTTTCAGATCGAAGTTCGTGTCCTAAAAATTCCTAAGCACAAAGAAAGATCGAAGAAAATTTTACTATAGATCTAACGAAACTAAGTTTTCTAATCGTTTTTAATACGAATTCCATTGCAACTTCTACTTTTACTCTGTAATTTTTCACCGATTCATCCACATCCTTCAGAGTCGCGCCACTTTTCCCCGGAGCACTTCTACAGGAACAAAAACCCCATCGTGAGCCGTGTTCACCGAGTAATTTCTCAACGTTGGACACGTGCAATCAGGCGAACGTCCGTGTCGCGAATCGATCCCCTAAAGGTTACACGAGTAATCCCTCTCTCCCTCTTTCTCTCTCCGGCGCCGTTGAATAAAGGCTCTGAAACCTCGTGGAAGACGTCTAACGAGTCGAGGGTTTTCCTTTTTTCTTTCTTCCCGCCGAAGGAACAAGATGCAACGAGAATTCACGCTGTACGAGACAAAGAGTGGCGGCTGCTCGCGGACAGCCACGCTTGGGGATCGTAATCGTCGAATTAAGGTCGAGGGTACGGGGGCTTTTATTGAGAAGAAAGCGTATCTGGGGGATCGCAATTACTTGCTAGAATCGGGCTACGCCTGTAATTAGCCGCGCAGATCGAACGAATTTCGTTAATCTTCAAGGTAAAACTCGAGTGGAAAATTGAATTCGTGGAAGCTGCGGTATTTGGGAAAATTTCCCTCATTTTCTGACCAACGATCATTCCGACGAATTTCGTTAATTTTCAGGGTAAAGCTCGAGTGGAAAATTGAATTCGAGGAAATTGTAATATTTGGGAAAACTTTGCTGATTTTCCGACCAGCAATATCTTGGAAAATTTCTGATCAGCAATATTTCGGAAAATTTCGTTAATCTCCAAGGTAAAGCTCGAGTGGAAAATTGAATTTGTGGAAGCTGCAGTATCTGGGAAAATTTCGCTCATTTTCTGACCAGTAATATTTCGCAAAATGACTAACCTTCGAAGTAAAACTGAAGTGGAAAATTGAATTCGAGGAAATTGTAATATTTGGGAAAATTTCGCTTTTGTTCTGACTAGCAATAATTCCGACGAATTTCGTTAATTTCCAAGGTGAAACTCGAGTGGAAAATTGAATTCGAGGAAATTGCAATATTTTGGAAAATTTCGCTTTTGTTCTGACCGGCAATAATTCTGATGAATTTCCTTAATTTCCAAGGTGAAACTCGAGTGGAAAATTGAATTCGAGGAAATTGCAATATTTTGGAAAATTTCGCTTTTGTTCTGACCGGCAATAATTCTGATGAATTTCGCTAATCTTCAACGCAGAATTGAAGTGGAAAATGAAATTCGAGGAAATTGCGGAAAATTTCGCTTATTTTCTGAATCTCCCGATAGATTAAAAGCTCAACTTCTAAAAAGCACATTTCTATCGCGAAAAAGGAGCAAAGAAACAGAGGAAATTTTCTAAAATTCTCAGATGAAGCAAAGCTAATGTAACACTCGTATTGTTGTCAGATATGCTTAGAACGATGTTCGATCGAATTCATAACCAAAACCCTCTTCGAAACCAAACTGCTACCAGAAGAATTAAAACGACACTGACATCGCGGAGTTCTGATTGGTTAAACAGCGTGTCTACAATAGATTAAACTCACTTCGGACAGTATTATTCCGTTCAATAGAACGTAAAAGTTGAAAGTAGCTGTGGCGTTTAATGATTGGCTGGTCGGAGGTTTTGCGTAAAGAAGGTAAACGTTCATTATAGACTTAATTCGCCGTTCCACGTTGGACAGACGTAAGCTTTGCAGCTTTGAGGCAAAGTCCCTTTCATTACTGCTGTCCTCCTTTCGCCTTTTGTCTTAAATAAAATTGAAAAGCTCCACCGTGGCGGGCAAACAAAATCTAAGAACCGGAAGCGACTCGTTGCCGAGGAATTAATAACTGTAATGTAATCTTCAAGAAATTACTTTCATGTTCGTCGAGTATTATAACTCCGTCGCAATGTAAAACCACCGATTAAGCTCCCTTTGTTTATCGTAAAATCAATTATTCTACTTGACTTTTAATCATTTTCAATCATTCCACCTTCATCGCCATTTTTATGTGAGAAATTCCAATTGACAATTATTAAGAACAAAGAATATATAAAATTGATAATTACACCCTGCATTTTACGTTAAAGATATTCCATAAAATTGAACAAGCAAATAAAAAATACTATTCTAGTTTAATACGAAGAAATTCAAATTGATAACAAATATTACATCCCCTAATTTCTTAGGAATAGCCCTTTAAATTCTGGTTTAATACGAACTAGTATAACTATCCTATTTGCAATTTAAAAATTATACAAAAATCACTTGAATATCGAGAAGACTGACAAATCAAAATTACAAAAATTACGCAAATCAAAATAAATATTAACACATCCTCAATTGCAAAATAACCCGACTAGAATTTCAGTTAGGCATGCCTAAAGACGAATGTGGGCCTAATGCGGAAACGATTAGGCACACCTAAATGCTGCAAGCCTAACCGTTACCGCATTAGGTCCTAATTCGGAAGGAATAATGCATGCTTAAGTTGGGCATTCCTAACAGTTGCCATAGGTGGCCCAATGGGGGTGGCCGAGTGCACGCCTAATTTAGGCATTCCTAACAGTTGCCATAGGTGGCCCAATGGGGGTGGCCGAGTGCACGCCTAATTTAGGCATTCCTAACAGTTGCCATAGGTGGCCCAATGGGGGTGGCCGAGTGCACGCCTAATTTAGGCATTCCTAACAGTTGCCATAGGTGGCCCAATGGGGGTGGCCGAGTGCACGCCTAATTTAGGCATTCCTAACAGTTGCCATACGTGGCCCAATGGGGGTGGCCGAGCGCACGCTTAGGGTGGGCCTTCCTTACAGTTGCCATAGGTGGCCCAAAATGGGGGTGGCCAAGCGCACGCCTAATTTAGGCATTCCTAACAGTTGCCATACATGGCCCAAATGGGGATGAGAGCTTTCAACAAGATAAAAGTTTTTACAATTTAATCCATACAGTGTCTTGATGAGGTATTCCTCGTGAGATTTCATTAATGTCTCCCAATGGCAGCCTAATAAAGCTATTTTAATATGGGCCTAATGCGGTTGACCACATTGGGAAGGCCTAATGCGGCCCTAACGCGGCTTTCCCCATTGGGCGGTCGTGAATATTCCGCGTTACAACCGTATGCGGGCCTAATAGGCAAATTAGGCTAGCCTAATGCGGACCTAATGTCTGCCTAACTGAAATTTCTAGTCGGGAAGAATTTCTATAGAATCTCTCGAACCAGTTAAATGTAGAGAAAAAATAAGTATTGCTCCCAGCATAAAAATAACGAAAAGTAAAATAAAACCCAAAAAATGCATTCGTGTTAACGCGACAGATCGACCTTAAGCACAACCGACACGATAGAGGCCGAGACGATGTCGTCCGAAGGGTGGGTTCCAGTCTCAGAGGGCCTCGGGGTCCGTTTTCACGTGGCAGAGACGCGTAGCCAAGAATTTCAACGCGACAAACCGAGTTTAATCGAGTTGCATAACCGTCCCTCTTCTTCCTTCCCCGCCTCCTTTCGAGCGCGGATGGAGGGGAACCGGAAGGGCTCGAAGGGATGCGACGGGTTAACTTGAAATTCTAACGAAGTCAGCCATGCTTAACCCAATTTGATCCTCGTCGAGGACTCGGCTTCGTTTCACCCCGCTCGAGGGTGGAGTTTTCGCGGCCAAACGGGGGTGGCTACGAAGGGAACCCGCTTTACGTCATCGTTGCGAACGCCAATGTTACGCAATAACGCGGGAAATTTGCCGCTCAAGTTGGACGAAAGTCGAGCCTTGATTTTGGGCGGTTTTCAAACATGGAAAATTATGTTAACGTTAATTTCCATGCTGGTGATATGAATTGAAATGTTTGAATTAACCCTTTGCACTCGTCTTTTTGCCGCAAATCGGATCTTCTTTGAGATTTTTTGAAACTAACCTAGAAATAAATTATACTGTTTTATTTCAATATTTGATGTATTTTCTATTTCACTACGGTGAACTAATTTATGGAGCTCCATAGATCTGCTCTCTGTCATGATTAATGATTTACCAAGTGACAATTATTTAATGTCTCGAGTAGATTCCTTAAATGGCCTGACTCAAAAAGAGGGACAATTATCGGTTTCGCGACAAGCACATCGCGATTCGTAACAAAAGTATAAAATATCACATCAAAGAGAAATAATTCTCAGCGGTAGAACCGTTTGCTGAAATACCTATTTCTAGAGCATGTTGATTTATATTTCTGGTTTATCAACGTTTATTCAGCGCAACCAAATTTTCTTCTTCGTAAATTTCAACAGATCTCATCTCGATTAAACTATCTGTTTAAACAGAACATTCTCGAACTATTTTTCCCGAGTTCTACGGTGCACGATAAAGTTGCATGGAAATGATTTATTTACCCGGGGATTCGCTCGGAAATATGCATCCAAGTGCGGTGCCGGTGTTCATGGTAAACAGAATAGCAGATAAAATTTCCATCTAGCTTGGAAAATATCCGCCGTAAAACCGGAGACCCGTTTACCACGGCCAGATAAACGAGAGCGACTCGAGCAATTCGAAACTACGGCGGCCCTTTTCTCTTGGTAATAACTTATTCGCGGTAAAAGGAAGAGAAAGAAAAAAACTGGACACGAGACGACGTCGAATATGTATATACATTATGCAGATAGTAAGAATGTCGACAGGCCAACTATAAAAGGGATTACAATCGAACGATCGATCGTTTATGCTCTCGTTTGAACGGACTGTGAAAAATTAATCGCGGCTGTAAGTCAAGATTCTAATCTTCCAAGAAAAACTTGCTTTTCATAGTCTCAGGGTGCATTATGTAAGAATTTGAAGAGGGGAGAATGTAGATACGGTGAAAAATAGGAAAGGGAATGTTTGAGGTTAGTGGAATTACTTGTTACCAATGTAGATCAATATTGAGTGGATTAAAAGTTTCTTAAATTTGTGATTTTCTTCTGAAAATTCTTGACAATCGTAGAAATCGTTAAGATTCGTCTAAAATTTGTAATATGGAGTTTTAAAATTTATCACGTTGAACGTTCGTCGTTTACGAAGTCTGAGAAGCAAACCTAACCTAAAATTACCCACTAATTTCTATTCTCCGGATTCTGTATCTCTAAAAAGTCTCAGAAATCATTAAGCCTCGTCTAAAATCCACAACAAGAAAAGTCCTAGAATTCATCGTAATAAGCGTCGATCGTTCAAGAAATCGCAGAGCCGAACCTAACCTAAAATTACCCACTAATTTTTATTTCTCTCAGCATATCTATTGCAATAACTTCTGCATCTCTAAAAAACCCCCAGTAATCATTAAACCTCTTCTAGAGTCCACAATATGCACCGAAAAAATTCACCCTAATAAACGTTCCTCGTCCAAGAGATAGCAGAACCAAACCTAACCTAAAATTACCCACTAATTTCTATTCTCCAGATTCTGTATCTCTAAGAAGTCTCAGAAATCATTAAGCCTCGTCTAAAATCCACTACAAGAAGTTCTACAATTCGTCGTAATAACGTCCATCGTCCAAGAAATCGTAGAACCAAACCTAACCTAAAATTACCCACTAATTTCTATCCTAGCTACCATCAATATATCCCAATAACTTCTCTGTCTCCAAAAAATCCTAGCAATCATTAAACCCCTTCTAAAATCCTCAACGCGAACCCCTAAGAATTCATCACAACAAACGTCCAAGAAATTCGAGAACCTAACCTAAAATTACCCACTAATGTTTCTTTTCCTCAGCATATCTATCGTACCAACTTTCGCATCTCCAAAAAGTCCCGGCAATCATTAAACACCCCTTCTAAAATCCTCAACGCGAACCCCTAAAAATTCATCGCGACAAACGTCTCCTCGTCCAAGAAGCCAGGAACCTCGACGCCAATGATAGTCGCGTGTTACGCTCGCGTATTCCCTTCAGGCGATGATTTAAATCGCGTCTAGAGGTTCCAGCCCTCCAGGGCGCTCGCGCTCGCTCGCTCGCCCGTCCATCGATGGTACCGTACCATTCTGATCCAGAAAACCCTATCCTCCCCGCCCCGTTGTGCGGCCCGTGACGCGACGTTCCGCTTTCCGTTTCTCCCTTTTTCACTGCCCGTTGTCGCGGGTCGATGAGGAACCGTGGATGCGCATGCGAGCTGAACCACCCTAACCGCCAGCCTGCCGCCTCCTCCTCCCTCCATCACGGATCAATACGCAACCAGGCCACCTACTCTTTTCCCTCTGTTTGTCTCTGTTTCCCCCTGTACTGGTCCGAGAAACCGCGCGCGTGTCGCGAGACCGACATATGCCAACGGCGACGCCAATGCACGCGGACAACCTGGCGCCGTTTCGCCACCCTTATGCCTCCTAACGGTTACCAGTTTTCCTCGTCCTGCTCTCTCTTCTTCCTTTCTTTCGCTTGGCTTTCTAACACGATTTTTTAAGGTAGGCAAATTTTTTGGGGGGAAATTGAGCGGATTTTAGGACGGTGTCTGGTTGATACTTGGGGAAGTAGGATGTTTGGTGGAGAGATGGAGGAAGAGGGAGTGTTTCAGTCATATCTGAGGCGCTTAGAAGACTTTCTGTGCGATTTCTGAGGGTAATACGGGCGATTTAGAGTTTTCAGTAAGATCGAAGATTTTTTGGGTGATTTTCACAATGGCTTTCTTACATTTTGGGGTACTTTAGAGTTTTGAACCACTTGGAGAATATTTGGTACGGTATCAAGTGGATTAGTGTGGTGGTTAGTTTTTGTAAGTAGTATTCCAACGAAGAAGAGTGTTTCTTGGGGTAAATACGGAGCGAACCCAGATGTTTCAGTCACTTTGACGATATTTTCGGCGATTTCAATCCTAAGATAGTCCTCTTCTCGAGATATTCCGCGGAACAAGAATATTTACATCGCCTGGTATTAAAAATTGCAAACGATCGTCTAGAATCCTACAGAACAGAAGATGCATTTTCCCTAAAGTTTGAAGAGACGGCAAAGGAATAAAGAGAGAAGAGAGGCAAGCCTCTCTGACGAATGAATTTCCAGCTGCCTTCGCCAGCGTTGCGTACTCACAGAGGCTCAAAGTGTCCAAACATTTATACTACCACTCAAACAGCAGTTACAGACTGTCTAGATAAAACACCAACCGTAATTGTACCCTTTTTTCCCCATTCTTCTCCATTTGTAAAATGTCCAAAGTACAACGATTTAATTGCCATTAATTCCAGCGGAAAGGTAGAAGAAACGTTTTCAAGGTGGACGTTTAATAGCAGGTAAAACTTTAGAATTCTCGTTGCTCAGGATGAAGAAAAATGGTTCTCCCGCGGCAAGACCGGGGTGTAATACGAATTTAATTGGTCCCCATTTCTCTTCGTTTAATAATACAAGCTTCGTTGCGCCTTTTCTCTCTCTCTCTCTCTGTCTCTCTTCAGCACTGGAGAACCCTGGACCACTGTCTCATTTTTCCTGGTTCCAGCTCGTCGTTTTCAACGACTTCTATCGTTTTCCTTTTGCCGACGCTGACGAGGGTGGCCAGAAGCGAACCGGCCAACCAGGTCACAGAGCGCTCTCGTCCTCGTTTCTATCTCACGTTCGTGCACACGTACGAGAAACAACGTGGCCGGATAATGGGGACATCCTTCGACGTCCTGCACGTCACCGTGGGCTCTCTCGGTTCTTTCGAGGCTGTTTTCGAGAAAGACTCAGGGCCGATAGAGAGGGCTGGTTGGAAATGGCTGATTTAGACGGCGAGTCGGCGCCACTTTCTTATACTGTTTACTTGGAAATTGTGTGAAACGGGAGACAAGGGGTTGTTATTTAGAGTTTGTGGGGAAGAGCTCCGCGAATTTGTGAATTTGTAGGGTTTTGAGTTGAGAGTGTTTTAGGTTTGGAAGATTTCCGAATTTGTGGGGATCTAGGTTTTGAAAGTTTGGAATTTTTAAGCTTTCGAGTTTGCAAATTTTCAAGCTTTCGAATTTGCAAGCTTTCAGATTCCCAAATTTCCGATTTCACGAAGTCTTAAATTTCTAAGTTTGCGAATTCCTAAGCTTCCAAATTTGGAAATTTCCGGAGAGTAAAGGCTTTCAAATTTGCTAATTTCCGAATTAGCGAGCTCCCAAATTTGCAAACTCCCAAGTTCGAAGCTTTCAAATTTGCAAACTTCCGAATTTTCAAGCTTCCAAATTTTCAAATTCCCAAGTTCTAAGCTTTCAAATTTGCAAGCTTCAAAATTTTCAAATTCCCAAGTTCCAAGCTTCCAAATTTGCAAATTTGCAAATCCCCACCTCCTCAAATCTCAAATCTCCCAAATTCCGAACACCCACTCGTCTCATCCCTCGAAAACCCACTGAACCACAGAGATCTACCCAAACACAACACCTCCGCACACCCCCAATCTCAAACCACGTCGAACAATATGAAATACCTCACGAAAGCAACGACAAACGCCTTTCATTCACCGTACTCAATGGGTTCCACAAGACTGAAAGGGTTCACGTGATCCCATGTGCTCCGGCTAACCCCGTTCCCTGTTCTTCCCCCTTATGTTTCTCCTCTATTCAGAGAAATCTCTTCAAGTGCATTCTCCTACCTTTCCATGTATTGTTTAACCCTTTCTCTGGGTCACGCGTACACTCCCCCACTTAATCGTTTCTGTGCAACCAGCTGGTAACAACGTCGAACTAGTGACTCGTTAATAGAACACGCTAGGAACCGCCTGGCCTCACCCTGGTGAATATGTAACCAGTACGCTGCGTCGAATTCGTGTGGAACACGGTTACACGATCAGCGTAAACTAATTTCCATAGGTCGAGAATCGTATTAGCAGTTACCACGAAATCTTCGATCCGGAGGAAACCGGCATGACTTCGCGGGTCACGTTCACTTCTGTAGCACCCGAACCCGCGACATCGGCGGAATATATGGGTCTAACGAGATTTTCGCGACGTGTTCCCGGTAACGTCGTCTTTCTAAACGAGTTTTCGTGGAAATACGAGTATTTCTGCGGAACAGGTGAATACCTGATGGGTTGCAATTTATTGTTCGATATTTGGGTATTTTTGCTTTTTTTTGTAACTGAGTGAACGGTGTTTTGAGAATTGTTTAGTAATTAAGTATTCATTTTTGTTTTTTTATTTTGGGAATTTAATATGTAATGTTTGACTATTTATTTTCTAAACAATGGAATATTTGATATTTCTTTAGTTCTTTTTGATGATAAAGTAATTTTGTGTATTAGAGTATTTATTTTCTGAAATCATTTTTTTGAATAATGGAATATTTAGCATTAAAGTATCGAGTTTCTTTTTGGTAATAAAATATTTAGTATTATCTATTTATTTTTCCTCGAAGCATTTATGTTTTTTTTTAATAATTCCAGATTATTTATTTTCTAAATCATTCCCTTCCCTTCTGCAATAATTAACCTAATGGAAACGCATCATTTTCATAAACAAGATATATCTAAACGATCCACTCTCCGCGCCACGAAAACTCAACACACTCCCCATTCATTATTTCCTCTCAGATTAATAAATTATCCTTTGATCAGCGTTAAACGAGTTTCCAAGGGGGTCCAGGGAGCGAACCAGCGTGACAAATTTACGCCTCGACATTCCACGGAGGCCAGAGGAGCCGCCGATATTCACCGATGAATCTTCAATATTAGATTCCAGAAATTTCCAAGTTCCTCCGTAAATTCACCCTCCCTCTTAGCACGGACGCTTTCACGCCAACTTCTCAAGCCTGGGCGTCTTCGAAAGGAACCGGAATTTCCCAGAGCTGGACGATCCAACTTTCTCCTCTCTCTCTTTCTTCTGAACCGTGTCACCGTGGAAAATTGGAAAATTCACGGAATTTTATGGTTTCTTCGTGTGTGTGAAAAATTAAGGAAATTTAAAAAATTATGAAAGTGAATTCGAGGAAAATTTAATTTTTATGTGATTTAGCTTGAAGGAAAAATTTGAAATTCCACTCTCTTTCGAATCGTGTCACGGTGGAAAATTGGAAAATTCAGTTTCTCTATGTGTGTGAAAAATTTAAAAAATTATTAAAGTATTCTAGGAAAATTTAATTTTGATACGATTCAGGTTAAAGGAAAAATTAAAACTCCTCTCTTTCGAACCCATCATGGTGGAAAATTGGAAAATTCACAGATTGTAATAAAATGAAAAAAATGATGAAAGTACATTCGAAGAAAAATTAATTTCGACACGACTTACATCAATAAAAACTTGAAACCAACAATCCTCCCTCATCAAAGGGTTAAAACTTCAATCTCCCTCCAAAACACTCAAATTTTCCCAAAATATCGCGAGAAAAACCGAACGCAAAATATCTCAAAAACTCAATCTTTTCAATTTTCAACTCAGACCATTTTCACAAGCACAAACGTCGTTTCCGATTTACAAGCATCGAGACTAGTTCGCGTATAGTCGAGGATGGGAAAAGAAGAGAGAGAAAGGGGGTGATGAAAAATAGGACGCGACTTGACGAAAACTTCGCGCTCTGCCAGCTTTTGGTATTCATCTAGCGTGCATAAAGCGACAGCCTCGTGCTTTCTACCGCCCCTTTCTTCACCCCGTCGTCGTTCATGAAATATGTAACGACGAATTCTGGCTCTGTTGCCTGGCTAAGAGGCGCGAGCGAAACGCAGACGCGAAAAAGAGATCCTCCTCGTCTTCCTTCTTTTTTTTTTCTTTCTTTCTTCTCCTCTTCTTCTTCTTCTCTTCTGCGCCGCGTTCGCTGCTAATTCGCAATTACGTCGTCCGCCGGAAGCTGCTCCAGGCTAATGAGAGTAGCTAGGACTGGTTTGCAGCTTTAATTTCGTAGAAGCGGAGGATTTTCCTCCGCGGAGAATTTCTTCAGACTGGACGATGATCGCATATTTCTTTTTTTAGTCCTTTTCTCTGGGGGGTTGTGAGTGACTGGTACGTAAAGCATCCTTCGAGGGTAAATATTAATTTGAATGTTTTATAATCCTCTGCGTGAGATGAAATTTTAGAATGTTGGGTTTGTTTTTAGTTTGTTTCAGTTGTAACCGGTTTGTAAAGTATCCTTTACGAGTAGATATTAATTTGTTTGCTTTATTTTACTCTGCGTGAGATTATGTTGCGTGGATTAATTTCTTTTCTCGGGGTGCGACTGGTTTGAAGTGTATCCTTCGAGAGTATTAATTCGATTGATAATTTTCTGTGTGAGATGCAATTTTAGAAATCTTTCAATTTTCCCTTTCGTTTCGTTTCGAGAGTCAATGTTGGCTTGATTGCTTCACGATCTTCTGTGCAAGGTGAAATTTCGCCAGGAGAATTTTGGAAGAGCCAACGTTGACATTTTTTCATTTTTAGGACGAAGGAATATCTTTCATAGTGAATATTCATTTTCTTTCCGAAATTTTTCCACCAAGTTCTCTCAAAGCTTGACGTCGATTCACAGAAATTTCCCAGAGAAAATACCGATTTTCTATTCGACCCCAGAAAGGAAAATTCCCTTTCCCAAAGTCCGAATACAAACGAACTTGCTATCAATTCGTCCAAACATACGGACTAGCTTTCCGTTCGATTTTTTCGCCACGATAATTGAGCAAGAGTTATTCACCATATCCACATGAGAAATTGAAGTGTACTCAAACACGAAAAACAGAATGTATAATACCGTTCGTTTAAATGTATAATTTCCCTCATTTATCGACAGAATTTTCCCTGAACCTTCGCTTTGAAGAATCGCAGAAAAAAAATCGAACTTAACAAACTGCAAAGTGTATTTTTATCTGGTTCAAAAATATGAACGATCGTCCCCGGGAGAAATTAAAACCGGT
Organism: Habropoda laboriosa; assembly: GCF_001263275.1. Classification (NCBI taxonomy): domain Eukaryota; kingdom Metazoa; phylum Arthropoda; class Insecta; order Hymenoptera; family Apidae; genus Habropoda; species Habropoda laboriosa. The sequence goes on from NW_017100857.1 coordinate 661,511, forward strand.
GGATTAAACGTCTCTAGGGAGAGAAACAGTAGCTTCTCGAAACCAATAAATTAGCTTCGTCGTTTATTTCTACCGGCACACGGACGTTAATTCAATTTCAAACGAACAGGTTGAAAGGTTGAAAAAGGCTTTCTATACTACGTTCAAAATAAGAGCAACCTCGCTCTCGGACCGATTCCCGTCCGTTCTGCGCATAGACAGAGAGCGTAGCAGAGGGTGAGACGGAGAGAAACGTAGGCGGTTAAGTGGAGGTTTGGACGTTCTAGTGCAGTGATGGCGAACCTATGACACGCGTGTCAAAGGTGACACGCATCGACTTAGGTCACAGCCGAAACCGAGTAGATCACAAGGAATCATCAGACAAACAACAACGAAGAACAACGGTGTCTATCTTCTATCAACGAGATTCAGAATCGTTAATTCGGAGCTGAACCACAACGAGTCCGTGATCGTACAAGGTCGTAACGCCCGGAACAGTTATGGATATTTCTAGATGTGACACAGCACCCGAGTTAGGCTACGTTTTTTCCCAATTTTGACACACCGAGCTCAAAAGGTTCGCCGTCACTGGTCTAGTGGTTCCAGCCCTGCCTCAGGCACGTCCCATGCGCGAAGCGAGGTTACTCTAATTTTGAACAGAGTATAGTCTGGTATATCGTGGAAGAAAGTCACCGATTACACGGTGAACCGAAGGAACAACGTCCCCGTAGACGGTCCTCGCGACGAAGGTAAACACGATTACGGTAATTAATACGCGCAACGAAGTTTCAACGGAGAACCTACGAAGTTACGTCGATCGTGCCTATTAAAGGAACTCTCTGTTCTCCCGTTTAGCGTAAACATGCGTTTATAGGGCGGCTGGCTCTCTTACGGCGTTGGAAAATAAGGTGATAAATAATGGAATAATCGAATTAAGTTTCTGGAAGGAATTGTCGGCGAAGAGTGAAGACTCGATTCTCGAGAATTTGTAGAATTTTAGTGGATTTTTATTTTAAACAGAGTCGAAGGAATTGGGCAGCAAAACTATGGAATTTTAGGAAAATCGTGTCTCCTGATTTTTGAGAATTTTTATAAATTTTTTCTTTTAAACTGAGTTGAAGAAATTAGACAATAAAATAATGGATTTTTACGAAAGTCGTATCTCTTAATTTTCGAAAATTTTGATAATTTTCTCAATCTTCCATTTCAATTAAATTATGCCACAAACAGATTCGAGAAAATTAATCAATGAAATTTTTACGAGAGTCGCTTAGACACAGAAAACAGTATAATTTTTTAAAGAAAAACACAGAAAACAGTATTTTTTTTTAAAGCAAGATTAATCGACGAAACAAAGAACGACACAAATTCGATTAGTTTCTTATTTTCTTTTTCACAGCAAATATTTCCTGTTCAATATCGAAATGATCTTAAGAAGACAACTCCAAGTTCATCGAATCAATCAAAATCCAATACTGCTTTTCCATTGAACGTCCGACGCATCTTCCAATCCATCAATTTTGCAATCCAATCATTCGATACGAGCCACCACCGTATCTACCTACCAGACCGAACCAATCCTTCATTCCAGCACGCTGAATAACTTTGCTCGTTCGAGGAGGATCTTCAGGTACTAATGGAGACGTGAACCTACATGCAGATTGTAGGCTCGAGTTGATTGAACTCCCGGTAAACTTTATATTTAGAGCTGCATTTCAATTAACAAATTTCTACCCTCCGATTCCTTTCTCACCGTGAAAATTGAAGTTATATTGGTAGAAATTTAATTAATACAGTTTCGTCGTAAGTTAAAGTCCCAAATAAAACACAGTTCCAAATAAAACACTAACAATCCTCCTCGAACTTCCTCGAACTTCGCCAAGAAATGCAATCAATATAATCTCCACTGATACATATAATCAAGACAAGTGCACCACCTGATCAAATACCACCGTATCCATCCAATATCCATCTTCATCATCCCTAACTCCCATTATACCAATTCCTGCCCAAACTATTCGATCATTTCTAAAATCCTTGCCTACCTCGCAAGATGTACATATATTCCAAACGTCCCTTTCTCTGTACTTCTTTACCTGATATAAAAGAATTACTAAAAGTGAAAGGAAAACTGGAGAAAATTTTTTGCAATTCATAAAAATTGACAATATCACGGTGTTTCGTTTGAAGTATTTTTGTCATATTTGCCCGACTAAAATTTCAGTTAGGCATGCCTAAAGACGAATGTGGGCCTAATGCGGAAACGATTAGGCATACCTAAATGCTGCAAGCCTAACCGTTACCGCATTAGGTCCTAATTCGGAAGGAACAATGCATGCCTAAGTTGGGCATTCCTAAGAGTTGCCATACGTGGCCCAAATGGGGGTGGCCGAGCGCACGCCTAAGTTAGGCATTCCTAACAGTTGCCACACGCGTCCCAAATAGGGGTGGCCGAGCGCACGCTTAGGTTGGGCATTCCTAACAGTTGCCATACGTGGCCCAAATGAGGGTGGCCGAGCGCACGCCTAAGTTAGGCATTCCTAACAGTTGCCACACGCGTCCCAAATAGGGGTGGCCGAGCGCACGCTTAGGTTGGGCATTCTGTATAATTTCCCTCATTTATCGACAGAATTTTCCCTGAACCTTCGCTTTGAAGAATCGCAGAAAAAAAATCGAACTTAACAAACTGCAAAGTGTATTTTTATCTGGTTCAAAAATATGAACGATCGTCCCCGGGAGAAATTAAAACCGGTGGATTAAACGTCTCTAGGGAGAGAAACAGTAGCTTCTCGAAACCAATAAATTAGCTTCGTCGTTTATTTCTACCGGCACACGGACGTTAATTCAATTTCAAACGAACAGGTTGAAAGGTTGAAAAAGGCTTTCTATACTACGTTCAAAATAAGAGCAACCTCGCTCTCGGACCGATTCCCGTCCGTTCTGCGCATAGACAGAGAGCGTAGCAGAGGGTGAGACGGAGAGAAACGTAGGCGGTTAAGTGGAGGTTTGGACGTTCTAGTGCAGTGATGGCGAACCTATGACACGCGTGTCAAAGGTGACACGCATCGACTTAGGTCACAGCCGAAACCGAGTAGATCACAAGGAATCATCAGACAAACAACAACGAAGAACAACGGTGTCTATCTTCTATCAACGAGATTCAGAATCGTTAATTCGGAGCTGAACCACAACGAGTCCGTGATCGTACAAGGTCGTAACGCCCGGAACAGTTATGGATATTTCTAGATGTGACACAGCACCCGAGTTAGGCTACGTTTTTTCCCAATTTTGACACACCGAGCTCAAAAGGTTCGCCGTCACTGGTCTAGTGGTTCCAGCCCTGCCTCAGGCACGTCCCATGCGCGAAGCGAGGTTACTCTAATTTTGAACAGAGTATAGTCTGGTATATCGTGGAAGAAAGTCACCGATTACACGGTGAACCGAAGGAACAACGTCCCCGTAGACGGTCCTCGCGACGAAGGTAAACACGATTACGGTAATTAATACGCGCAACGAAGTTTCAACGGAGAACCTACGAAGTTACGTCGATCGTGCCTATTAAAGGAACTCTCTGTTCTCCCGTTTAGCGTAAACATGCGTTTATAGGGCGGCTGGCTCTCTTACGGCGTTGGAAAATAAGGTGATAAATAATGGAATAATCGAATTAAGTTTCTGGAAGGAATTGTCGGCGAAGAGTGAAGACTCGATTCTCGAGAATTTGTAGAATTTTAGTGGATTTTTATTTTAAACAGAGTCGAAGGAATTGGGCAGCAAAACTATGGAATTTTAGGAAAATCGTGTCTCCTGATTTTTGAGAATTTTTATAAATTTTTTCTTTTAAACTGAGTTGAAGAAATTAGACAATAAAATAATGGATTTTTACGAAAGTCGTATCTCTTAATTTTCGAAAATTTTGATAATTTTCTCAATCTTCCATTTCAATTAAATTATGCCACAAACAGATTCGAGAAAATTAATCAATGAAATTTTTACGAGAGTCGCTTAGACACAGAAAACAGTATTTTTTTTTAAAGCAAGATTAATCGACGAAACAAAGAACGACACAAATTCGATTAGTTTCTTATTTTCTTTTTCACAGCAAATATTTCCTGTTCAATATCGAAATGATCTTAAGAAGACAACTCCAAGTTCATCGAATCAATCAAAATCCAATACTGCTTTTCCATTGAACACGTCCGACGCATCTTCCAATCCATCAATTTTGCAATCCAATCATTCGATACGAGCCACCACCGTATCTACCTACCAGACCGAACCAATCCTTCATTCCAGCACGCTGAATAACTTTGCTCGTTCGAGGAGGATCTTCAGGTACTAATGGAGACGTGAACCTACATGCAGATTGTAGGCTCGAGTTGATTGAACTCCCGGTAAACTTTATATTTAGAGCTGCATTTCAATTAACAAATTTCTACCCTCCGATTCCTTTCTCACCGTGAAAATTGAAGTTATATTGGTAGAAATTTAATTAATACAGTTTCGTCGTAAGTTAAAGTTCCAACTAAAACACAGTTCCAAATAAAACACTAACAATCCTCCTCGAACTTCCTCGAACTTCGCCAAGAAATGCAATCAATATAATCTCCACTGATACATATAATCAAGACAAGTGCACCACCTGATCAAATACCACCGTATCCATCCAATATCCATCTTCATCATCCCTAACTCCCATTATACCAATTCCTGCCCAAACTATTCGATCATTTCTAAAATCCTTGCCTACCTCGCAAGATGTACATATATTCCAAACGTCCCTTTCTCTGTACTTCTTTACCTGATATAAAAGAATTACTAAAAGTGAAAGGAAAACTGGAGAAAATTTTTTGCAATTCATAAAAATTGACAATATCACGGTGTTTCGTTTGAAGTATTTTTGTCATATTTGCCCGACTAGAATTTCAGTTAGGCATGCCTAAAGACGAATGTGGGCCTAATGCGGAAACGATTAGGCATACCTAAATGCTGCAAGCCTAACCGTTACCGCATTAGGTCCTAATTCGGAAGGAATGATGCATGCCTAAGTTGGGCATTCCTAACAGTTGCCATACGTGGCCCAAATGGGGGTGGCCGAGCGCACGCCTAAGTTAGGCATTCCTAACAGTTGCCACACGCGTCCCAAATAGGGGTGGCCGAGCGCACGCTTAGGTTGGGCATTCCTAATAGTCGCCATACGTGGCCCAAATGGGAATGGCCGAGCGCACACCTAAATTAGGTGGAGTGGGGCTACAGTTGCCACACGTGGCCCAAATGAGGGTGGCCGAGCGCACGCCTAAGTTAGGCATTCCTAACAGTTGCCACACGCGTCCCAAATAGGGTAATTCATAAAAATTGACAATATCACGGTGTTTCGTTTGAAGTATTTTTGTCATATTTGCCCGACTAAAATTTCAGTTAGGCATGCCTAAAGACGAATGTGGGCCTAATGCGGAAACGATTAGGCATACCTAAATGCTGCAAGCCTAACCGTTACCGCATTAGGTCCTAATTCGGAAGGAACAATGCATGCCTAAGTTGGGCATTCCTAAGAGTTGCCATACGTGGCCCAAATGGGGGTGGCCGAGCGCACGCCTAAGTTGGGCATTCCTTACAGTTGTCACACGTGGCCCAAATGAGGGTGGCCGAGCGCACGCCTAAGTTAGGCATTCTTAACAGTTGCCACACGCGTCACAAATAGGGGTGGCCAAGCGCACGCTTAGGTTGGGCATTCCTAACAGTTGCCACACGTGGCCCAAATAGGGGTGGCCGAGCGCACGCCTAAGTTAGGAATGCCTAAGAGTTGTCATACGTGGCCCAAGTGGAGCTGGCCGAGCGCAAGCCTAAGTTAGGAATTCCTAAGAGTTGTCATACGTGGCCCAAGTGAGTGTGGCCGAGCGCACGCTTAGGTTGGGCATACCTAATAGTTGCCATACATGGCTGAAATGGGGATGGTCGAGCGCACACCTAAATTAGATGGAGTGGGGCTCTCAAACTTATATGTAGGAATATTTACAGTATAAAAGTTTCTACGGTATTCCTCGTGAGATTTCATTAATGTCTCCCAATGACAGCCTAATAAAGCTATTCTAATATGGGCCTAATGCGGTTGGCCTGATTGGGAAAGCCTAATGCGGCCCTAACGCGGCTTTCACAATTAGGCGGTCGTGAATATTCCGCGTTACAACCGCATGCGGGCCTAACAGGCAAATTAGGCTAGCCTAATGCGGACCTAATATCTGCCTAACTGAAATTTCTAGTCGTGTCAAATTTTACAACAACGAGAAGAATTTACTTACAAACTAGAAAGACTCAATTTCTGTTCGAAACGGGAGAAACACAGTTATCAGGTCAAGAACATAAATTCTCATAATTCGAAGGACAGGGGAATACCTTCAAGAATCATCCCTCCAATTTGAAACATCCTGTACAACTCACGTGGTCGACAATACGTTCCTTACGTTCACCTAATTAACACTGAATGAATTCCACGTGAACTGAACCATCGTCAACATACCATGTGACAAGTGCAAGCTGGATGCAAACGAACAGCGAGGCGCATCAGCTGGTCACCGAAGAAGAGAGACGTATACGAACAGAGAGAGAGAGAAAGATAGCCTGTGTGTGTGTATGCAGGTTGGCCTTGCACGCACTCTCACGCATTACTCACGCACAGAGGAGGCGAGAGACGAGTGACGACACGCGTGCGTGGCACAGGGCGCTTCACGAATTGGGTCAAGAGGGAGAGACTGGTCGTTTAACTCGACTCGCCTCCTCCTCGTGCCGGACCACGGGGATTCTTTGGCACCGCGACGGGCGCAGTCGCCGCCATCTTGATCGATCCGGATCCCGGAAATTCAAGCGTGACCGACGCGTGACTACCGGGAGGAACGTGAGTCCGCCATTTTTTTCCCGATTTTGCTGTAGAAGTTTCAGAAAACCGTTCTTTTTCTGCTTGTGTTTCGAGAGCAGAGGAACGTGATATCGCTATTGTGGAAGTTTCAGGAGGTTCTTTTCTTCTTCTTTCGACTCTTTGAAGCGATGGAACGTGATTTTGCTGTTTTTTCCTTTTTTTTTCTATCGTGGGATTTTTAGGACTGTTCTGCTTGTCCTTCGAGAGTGGATAAATGGAGGGATTTGAGGTTATAGTTGGGTATT
>NW_017100857.1:668700-680598 GCF_001263275.1 Habropoda laboriosa
GGGAAGGATAGTTTGGGGTATTGTGGAGTTACTTTTTAAATGTACTATGTTTCAGAAGGTTTGTACCTTTTTTTTAAGCATTTAGAATGAAGAATTTGAGGTTAGAATTTTTAGCGAAGTAGCTGTGAGTTCTAAGCTACTGTAAATGGACTTAAACGTTGAAAAGAATTCTTTGAGAAGGTTTATATATTTTTTTTAAGCATTAAGAATGAAGAATTTGAGGTTAGAATTTTTAGTAAAGTAGTTCTCAGTTCTAAGCTACTGTGAATGGATTTAAATGTTTCGAAGTTTGTGATGGTGATCGACGAGTGTGGAGTGAAAGACTAATCTGAAGTGTACTGAAATAGATGTGCGTTTGTGCTCGGAGGATTTGGAAGCAGAGCAGAGTTTTTATACCGAGATTTTGCTCCTTTCAATGAGAATTTGTGAACTTTGAATATCATAAGAATACAAATTTCTTCACTCGTTCGCCATTTTCTATTATCTCAGAACTTAACCTCAAAATCCCCAAAATTTCTTACGTACCCCAAATCTTGATTTTTCAGAGAATAAGAATATTAACTATAAATTTTCATTATCGTAGAATTTTGCATTGTCCATGAATTCCTACAATTGGAAATCAATATTAAACTTGACTGACACCATCGAGATCGTATTACCGACGCCATTGTTCGGCTCCTCAATGGCGTTGCTTATCGTAATCGACATTATTCGTCATCTCGATAACGAATAATCGCGACGTTTCCCATAGTCTGTGGCGATACGGTCATCGATATCGCGTATTTATCCGCTTCCTACGCCGATTCATTGATAATGTACTACTACGTTTTCCGCGGCTTGCCCCAGATTCACCGATGACGTACTAATACGTTTCTCGCAGCGTACCACTGATTTATTGATGTCACATTGGCGTGCTTCCCGTGCTTTGCCTTCCAACGATTTTCGACGCACCGAAATGCAACATTCCTGATACGACAGGGATAGTTTCGTCGATCATTCATCGATTATTATGCATCTTCTATTCGCTCCACTTCGATGCATGCTTCTTAATCAATTATTTCGCTTGCTGTCTGGAATATTTAACAAAATGTTGCAATACTGCGGTTGGAAGAATATTAATAATTTTTTTACATCATTTCCTTCTGCGATTCTGCGTTTAATAAAGTGGGAACGACCACGGTCGAGGATTTAAATTTTCCACGTAATTTCCGTCCGTGCAAATGATACACACGCTCGAGTCCTCTCCCTCTTTTTTTTCTCTCGCGATATCTGCCGAACGGAACAGACGTCGATATCGCGTATTTGTTTAATGAAACGATAACGAGAACTTAATCGCAGAAGCTTTCGTTTCGGATTTCCATTCGTCTCGCGCTGATCGAATTGCGCACTTATTCTGCTGATCCTATGGAATGTTGGGTTTGTTTTAGCATGAGGAATTATTAATTGGTTGTTTTAAAAGATTTCAATCTTTTTTCCCCGTAATATTTCGAACATTCGACGAGATTTCTATTTAAAATTAACGAAAACTCGATTTTAGTTAACGAAACCTAACCTCGAACAATTTTATGAAAGAATTCTAGTTCAAGGAATATTCCACTAATCACAAGAACATAGAAACCATTTTCAAATGGTTTTAATCGTTCGTTTGCTAAAGAACGAGGTGATCGAGAAGATTGTCCCACCTCGCAACTTTGACGCCATATTGCAACGAGAAAAACTTGAATTTCATCGACTAGAATGAAACCAGTATTACCTTGCTTGTGAACAATTCGAAAGCACACCAAATCACACAAAATCAAAGCAGATTTGACGAAAATAATTGCCTCAGACATTCGAATTAACCTCGATACGATCATCGACGCCATATTGACTCGATTCCTCGAACAGCTTCGTTTCTTCCTCGAAACTCTGTGTCGGAACGAACAGAATACGTTAGCCACAGTGGACTAACGTCGTTTACCTTGAAGGAATTGGATCGCGTGTCTCGATACGGGTCTTCTCGCGTGCGCGTTCACTCGTCGGTCTTCAGCTCGGAACAATCGACACTGTCAAACGTAGATCACGTGAGAACGATCTTCCGGATTATCTAAGATCCACGATCATTCCTCTGTATCACTTGATTTTTCCAAATAAACGTGAAATTCTTCGTCGATCGTTTCTTTCAAACTATCGATATTTCTGACGCTTTCGTAGTTTGGATTGACGTGCATCGTTAAGCGAATTTTTTTGAATATTTGCAAAGTGGTGAATTTTTTCGAATGCTTGCACCTTTTTTTTTAATCAGGTTATAAGTAGTACCTATTAGTGTAGTAACAGTGACAGAGTACAGCTGAAAATTGGATGTTTTTGTTGACGAGCATCGAAAGGAACGCGGGTTGAAGTTCCGCGATTAAAATTAGATTTTCGTCTATTTTCGGTTAGTCGTCCCTGAACGTCTTCGAGACACTCGGTGTATTTATGTTACACCCAGTGGGTCCCCTCTCCTCCTCTCGTTTTTCTGGCCATCAGTCTTTCCCTCGTACAAAGGATGTCTCAAAAGTACAAGCTACTCTTTCTACACTTTCTCGAAACGAATTTTCAAGCTATTCCTAAATCACCGAAGATAAATCTTTGGAAATGTATCCCTAAACTTCCTCGAAATGAATTTTTAAAATTCCTAAATCACACAAGATAAATGAAAATGTATCCCTGCACTTTCTCGAAACGAATTTTCAAACAATTCCTAAATCACCGAAGATAAATCTTTGGAAATGTATCCCTACACTTCCTCGAAATGAATTTTTAAAATTCCTAAATCACACAAGATAAATGAAAATGTATCCCTGCACTTTCTCGAAACGAATTTTCAAACAATTCCTAAATCACCGAAGATAAATCTTTGGAAATGTATCTCTACACTTCCTCGAAATGAATTTTTAAAATTCCTAAATCACATAAGATAAATGAAAATGTATCCCTGTACTTTCTCGAAATGAATTTTCAAACAATTCCTAAATCACACAAGATAAATCTTTGGAAATGTATCCTATGAGATTTGTTCAAATATCTTCGAAGAATTACCGGAACTCCGAATTGCAATCTGAGGAAGTACAAAAAATTGAATTTCATTTTTGAACTCATCCATTATACAAAATTAATTTCCTCCACTTTTGAAATTTCTCTATCGAAGTTCGAGATCGTCCAAGATCGATCAATCGAATGTTCCTCATTTTCTTCTAACATCGGTTGATCAAAGGAAACGCGTGCTCCTCAACATTCCGCCTCGCGAGACCGCAATCAGTACATCTGATGCACGCGCGGCCACCGAATTCAATTACGTCGCGTACGATTGATTTTCATTACGAAACCAGCTGTATCGATCCCCCGTATTAATTATGCTCGCGTTGACGCAATGTGCGCCGCATAAATCGTCGCGTGTAATCGCTCCACTCGATCACCGATCGCGGCAATTGCGTGAACAATTCGCGGCCAATGAACTTTATTTTATTTCCTCGAATGATCTACTCTGATCCTTTCTGTTTTACCGACCAAATCAGTTCGCAACATTCTCCTACATGTTAGAAATTTCTAAAGGTATTTCAACGAAGAGAATTCTCTTGGGAAGCTGTTAAGGAGACTGCGACAAATTACTATTTTCGATTAAAGCGTTTTGGAACGTGACCAGAACACCAGGTTATTTGAAATTAGAGAGGAACATGCGACAAAGTTGTAGTTCAATGCTGACTAGACACTATATAAAAGTGTCACTCAGGAATAGAGCAACTCTGAGAATAGCATTTACAGTTAGTTCCGCAGAGGAACGATTGCAACTTGTGATTTATGCGACGAAGAGCAAATAGGGGACCAATGAACTGTCTCTGTTTCACGATCCTTAATAAGAATTACTCATCGTAAGAGACAGCAAAGTGTCATACGAGTGTAGGTTTGTTAACTCAAGACAAATCCCTCGAGTATGTCGTTGAAAATGAGAAAAGTATTCGATACGCTGTTTTTCTAAATGTGCAATTTTTCATTTGTCGAAGTTGCTAATTCTTCAAATTCAATCTTTATAAATCTCTGTTGACTGTGTCATTATGAATCAGAAAATAATCGAACTCGATTCACTATCTGATTATTCTGTTTATTGTCATTTTCACACTTTCATTCATTCAAGAATTTTTAATTTATGAAAATTGCAAATTCTTCAAATCTGATTTTTACCAACCTCTCGAATTAAGAATCAGAAAATAATTGAACGCAATACACAATCTAATTTTCCCAAATTTACAATTTTTCCACTTCCATTCGTTCAAGAATCTTTAATTCGCCAAAATTGCAAATTCTCCACAAATTCTAAAGTACCTACGTTAAAACTAATAAAAACTGCCACAAGCACCTGAAGAAAAACAGATTAACAGCGAAGTGGATTATCTTTGTTCGATTATCAAACGAGGGCAAAGTAAAGAATCCACGATTATCCTATCTCAAAGAGGAAACGATTTCTCTAGCAGTTGGAACAGAGTTGTTGATACTGTCGCGAGGTGAAATCACGAAATCGTAATCTACGACTAATCAGCTCGCGTGTTCGCCATTTCCTGCAACGGTGTTGAAAATAATTCTCCGGTTATCAGAGGAAAGGTGTGAACAACGAGTGAAACGCGATTTCTCATTCGAATCGCGTACAAATCGGCTTTCCTGCCTCTCTCACCTTGACATTCTTCCGTTCCTCCGGCTGATTTGCGTTTCACGGAACAAACATTTGTTACGAAAGCCACTGCATCGTGAAAAAAAACGACGAATTTTTAAGATGTTTAATAAACATCTGTCTGTTATCCGGTGTATCATTTACTTTTAACCGTCGACTCATGCGTCGGTAATTTTATCAAGTATCAATGTCTTTGGCAATTCGATATTTTCTTTTTTTTTTTAAATAATTTTAACAGTTATCGGTATCTTCGTTGAATTAAGATTCGGCTATCTAAATTTTCTATGAAATTTTGAATTCTGTCGGAACGTAAATTTGTGATTTTAAGTTGAGAAAAGTGTAAATTGTAATTTTGTCAGAATGTGAACGTTTTTAACACACCGATCCGGTATACATACTGCTAAATCCTTGGATAAATATTTGTTCATCCAAAGAATACTTCGATTCGCGCAATAATTTACTCAAATTAAAAATTCTACCATTGTTACCAGCGTTAAAAATTTTCATATTTCTCAAAAATTGAACTCTGCCGGAAAATAAATACTTCCAACACTGTCAAATCCTCCGAAAAATATTCCTTATCGTCGATTAAAAATTACACTTGCAACGATCCACCAATAATTCACTCAACCTTAAAACAAACCGAAACTGATCTCCACAAATTTTCATATTTCTCAAAAATTGAACTCTGCCAGAAAATAAATACTTCCAACACTGTCAAATCCTCCGAAAAATATTCCTTATCGTCGATTAAAAATTACACTTGCAACGATCCACCAATAATTCACTCAACCTTAAAACAAACCGAAACTGATCTCTCCACAAATGTTCACGTTTCTCGTTAAAAATTTAATTCTGTACCGCGTAATACACCATCGTACATATATAAGTACATACATAAAACACACTTAAGAGAGGATCCGTGTGCAAATTTCGTCGGGCGCTTTTAACATTAGGGAGAACGAAAACGTGCGCGCAACAACTAAAAATAGTCGGAAGAGAGGAAGAACCTTCGATCGTGTGTTTGACGAGACTTCGCGTAATTTTCCGGAGGTGGTGGTTAGTTAACGAAGAGAAGACGAGAGAAATCCTCGGGCAATTACCAATGAGAACACGTCTGAGAAAACAACGCGCGTTATCTGCTAATAAGAAAACCCACCCGGTATACAGATACGCGGTGCGTGTATAAGTAAGACAGTGCGTGAAACTTTAGCGAAAAAATTGATATTGCATTATGTAAGAACGGGTACGAGTGCAACAATGTTGCTCAGCTCGGTATTTTAGTCCAGGTGATTTACTCTAGAAGCGTACGATTTTTTAGTATTTTTTTAGCTTAAATTTGTTTTCTTTCTGAAAGGTCGATTTTCGTGAAAAAATTGTAACGAAGTGAAGAAGAATGAGTGAAATTATAATTGCAACGATATGGAGATAATTTGAAATTTTTTGGGAGAATATTTTACGTTAATTTTTCAAGTTTTCCTTAATTTTTGAAGCTTTCGTTAATTTTTCAAGTTTTCCTCAATTTTCTCTTCTTCTCACAGGAATATCTTTCAGTTATTTGGAAAAATATTGCCAGCAGGCAGAAATTGTTGAGATACGGCGAAATTAAGGTAGAAAATGATTGCTTCAATTCGAAATTTAGTTCGATTTTTTTTTTTTTTTTAAGAGACTACTTTGTATGGAAAAAAAAAATATGGAGAAATGTGGACACAACTGATTTGTGTACAATTAGATCGGTGCTAGACACAGTGCTTCAGCCTCGAATTAGCCAATTAAACGATCGAACGAATTAATCCAATGAACCTTAACCTCGAAATAGTCGTGTTGCAAGTGCAGAACGATTATGAAACGTAAACGAGGATGCAGCTGCCCGTGAACTCTTCCAGGAAATTATTCGATCTTCGAGCAAAATCATCTCGATACTCTTCAAATCGAATCTAGTTCGCGGACAAGTGATTATCTGTAATCGACATTTCCAATCGTTCAAAGTTTCGTTAAACTTAGGAATACTTTTTATCGTTGTGTAAATTGTTCAGTGATACGCGACAGAACGCGAAAAAGAAGAAATGTTTTATTTTTGGAGAATGATGGTGTAATTTAATTATATTTTTGAAAATCATTTTTCACGGTGAGAATATTATAATGACAGTGTCAATCTTTATGTAGATAAATCATGCACAGTTAATCTGTAAGTATACATTTAAAGTGTTATGGAATATAATTGATAAAATTCTAGGATTTGTTGGAAAAATTATATGGAAAATCAAGGATTTTCCGACGCGATTGTGAGAATGTATTTCATTGTCGAGTAGGCTACTTGGGAGGTGTTATCTTCAAGAAGTAATTTGAGTAATTAACAAATTGCGTTATACAACTATCTTTTATATAAAACAATTTTACTTCGACTTGACTCAGGCATGTTAGGATAAATTTTTAAAAATCGTTACATTTTATTGGTACACTGATAAAACTGATAAAAGAATATCAAGTGTACATATACTAGAAAAATTGATAGTAATTGGGTGTATCTCTTATTGAAAGCATTTTTCAGTTATCACTTCCTGGATAAGTCACTTTTTAAGATAGACACCTTTAATAATTTCCACTTCGTAATTAACATAATATCCATAAACCGCCACTCATTAATTCGCAATATTTTTTACCCCAAAAAGAAACTTCATTTAACCAATTTCCAAAGAAGAAGGTAACCAATTTCCAAAGAAGAAGCTAACCAATTTCCAAAGAAGAAACTACCCAATTTCTAAAAAACAAACCATCCAATTTCCAAAGAAGAAACTACCCAATTTTCAAAAGAAGAAACTACCCAATTTCCAAAGAAGAAACTACCCAATTTCTAAAAAACAAACTACCCAACTCCCAAAGAAGAAATTACCCAACTCCTAAAGAAGAAGGTAATCAATTTCCAAAGAAGAAACTACCCAATTTCCAAAGAAGAAAGTAACCAATTTCCAAAGAAGAAAGTAACCAATTTCCAAAGAAGAAGCTAACCAATTTCCAAAGAAGAAACTACCCAATTTCTAAAAAACAAACCATCCAATTTCCAAAGAAGAAACTACCCAATTTCCAAAGAAGAAACTACCCAATTTCCAAAGAAGAAAGTAACCAATTTCCAAAGAAGAAAGTAACCAATTTCCAAAGAAGAACCCAAAAAACAAACTACCCAATTCCCAAAGAAGAAACTACTCAATTCCCATAGAAGAATCTACCCAATTTCCAAAGAAGAAACTACCCAATTTCCAAAGAAAAAACCAAGAACTGAACGTAACAACACAAAAAATTTAATTCTTCAAAAAATTCATCACACTTCTAAATAACAAAAAGAAAGAAACAAGTAGACGAGCAAATACCTATGAAAGACACTCTATACAAGGTGTAGGTTAAAAAAGAAAAAAATTCACAGACACTGTGCTGTCTATGACGAGAGGGGAAGCGAAGGTGCGTGGTGGCAGTGCCGTAGCTAGTTCACGGTCTTCCCTTGGTCCCCTCGAGCGATGAAAAGTGGCGGCGGGCTGCTCCACGCGCAATTGCATAATAAATCGATGCACAAAAGGGCCCGCTAGCCGGATAAAGCGAAACGTTCGACGGATTAACGACTACCGTTCCAGCCTGTGTCTCGTTCGTGTGTACGGTCACGTATTAACGCGATCCACTGGCTGGCCAAATTACCTCGAATCGGTTGCTGCTCGTTCATATGCGTTACTACCGAGATTTTCCTATTAACGTTGAAATTGGATCTCTAATGCTCTCGTCGAGCACAGGTAAAAATTGCACCTGCTATTCTTCACAGTCACAGGAACTATTTGAAACATCTTCGACGAAAAGATGGACGAAATAATTTAATTTTTCAAATGTTTCGGTCGTAATTTCGATAATGTTAATCCGAAGGGCGCAGAACGTGGAATTTGAAATGTTTCAGTCATAATTTCGATGATAATATTAATCCGAAAGAGACACAATGTGGACTTTAAAAAGTTCTAAAATAATAATTTAAATTTCCAATTCTCTCCACGAAATGATTAAAAATTCTAGAATACTAATTTAAATTACCCATTCTCTCCGCAAAATTATTAAAAATTTCTACTTATCCCACTGATAAATTTCGAACGATTCAACAAAATTGTCACTCAAAAATTTCACAAATACCTTCAACCAATCAAATTCAGTTTCCAATCACGTGAATTCACAAAATTGGAAAAATCGCATTGGCAAAATTTTATCAATAGCCTTCATTAACCAAGTGGAGTACCTTTAATCACTTAAATGAGAAAACACTGGAGAAATTCTGACAACGAAACATTTCCACCGATAAACCGGACTTCCAAACGCAAACAAAATACACGTGTCTGTTTCGAAAGCAAAACAAAAAAAATAAAAAAATCGTCGAATGTGAAGAATAACTGGCTGTAATCCGACGATTAAACGACTATAATTCGCGTTGGAAAATCGACGTATCGTGTTCACGGTGTTACGTGTTACCGTAATCTAAAAAACGAGAGACGACTGGGTATTTGTAAACGGAACTTCCACCGATGACATAACGATTCTCTATGTGACATCGTGTGACGGACGATAATTATATCTCTCTCGATAAATTGCTACAACGCAAGGCTACTTCGCGAATCGGATAATATTAACAGATAAAATGTCCGCAAAATAATAAACTTCGATATTTTTCTTCGAAGAAAAATCAAATTGCAAAGTACAGTTTCTCAGTTTTTTACAGTTGTGTATTTGCAATTTGTAAACATCGACGCTTTAAAAAAAAAAAAATAAGAATTCGGTATAACTATAGGTTTTCATAAAATTAATCGTTACAAAGTGAAACTGCCAATTTCATTCTACTTTATTTTATTTCATTTATTTTTCTTTTTCTCTTCTTTGAGTTTCTTCTTTACTTTGTACTGGACATTATACTAACAATCAAATGAATAAATAAAAATTTCTTACAGGCGGCTCTAATAATTTTTCATAATTACCTGACGATGATAACTGATTACCGACTGTAGGTACAACGTCGAAGAAGACAATAATAATTCTATTCCCACCGAATTCTCGCTATTTACTAACGCCTCGTAAAAACGCACTGTAAACCATCCTAAAAATGATACTTGCTTACTTTGCAATCGTAAAAATCCATTTGTTTGCCTCGAAGAGGCTCGAACGTCGCTCTTTCCGTTTGAAAATCTGCAAATATTTCCTTTCAAAATACCGCCTGTCTCGCTGGTGTTCCTTCGATTTGCGATGTTCCAACGAAAATCGCAGAAATTCACAGACAAATAATCCACGATTTTTCTCAAGCTTCCAGTCGCGATAAAATATACAGCGGCTGAGAGAAAATTTCCAGGGAAACTACGCGAAAAGTCAATTATCAAACTCTCGCGAGTTTAACTGCGTTCCGGTGAGTTTGTTAATTGCGTTAAAAACAGCTCCGTTACGAGAACAGTTCTGTTTTATTCTCACGAGCGTTGTTTTTGGATTATCGACATTTGCGGCAGCTTCGATGGGTTACGAGAGTGAGCTAAGTCACGTATTTTTCGTGGCTTTATTCAGCCTTACAGCCAAGAATCGGACTTGGTTTACATATCCTACGTTTACGAATCTACCTTACCCACTCACTCGTTCCTGTTCTGTCCTACTCTATTCCTACCCTAACTCTCCTCCATTTGGTTAAGCTTTGGTTAAATTTCTACTCTCTTCTCTCTCTTCGACCTTTCTGTCTCGTCTCCCACTCGCTATGTCTTCCATCCTGATCTTTTCCTCCACTTTCCCTGCAGCCTCTTGTCAGCTGCTCCAGGTTCCCAAATCTGTCTCCGCAATGCTCGAAGAGTGTAAGAATTTCTTAGAACATTATTTCTGTTTTATCATTAATAAAACGTAAAAAGTTCAAATAACGTCCAGATTTCTCTGCGGACCACCGATTGGCGACCGTTGACTTAGACAAAACCACGTGGAACCGCCAATCTTCCCCTTTCTCCTGCGTTCTTTCCTCCCCCGTGGAAAGACGTCGCCGAGAGGATCACGCGGAAAGGGCAATCCCTTTGCGGGCCAACGACCGTCGACGACTTACTTCGTTAAGGGGAAACATTGGTTTAACCGAAGACCCACAAACGCTCTAAGCAGAAGTCTTTGAAGGGGCTATTACAGCATTCGGATTTCCACGGGATTTCCAGCCCGTTTTCTTCCCCGTTGCAACGGGGCCAAACGGTCTCCGCTCGAGGAATTCCGTTTGGACGAAAGAGGAGGCTACGGAATTAGACGAATTATTTCTCCGCTTTTCGGGATTGATATTCGCGAGTACATCAGATTTCCCGCGAAATCGTGTTCGCAGATTTAACTCGGAGTTCAAACATTTTCACGTTCAGCAGAGTTGGTTAACCTTCGGGTGTGCGAATGGGGAAGCGTGACACTTTAGGTCGGTGTCTTTTTCAATTTTTTTTCAGCGAGACGGGTGTTTGACAATCTTGAGTAATTAAATTAAGTGGATTTTTTTTAAATGTTCTTTCGAGGTGTTGAATGGCGAATGAAGGTTGCTGGGGTTTTAAGGGGTTGAGGATTTACGAATGTGCCGCGAATTCTTGTATTTTGGGGCTAATGGAATTAACTGAGGTGGGAGTATCACGATTCCGGGGGAAATTATCAATTAAAATTTCAATTTGGGGATGTATCGATGGTCAAGCAGTGGAATAAAATTGTGAATTATTATAGTGTCCAGGGTATAATCGTCGAATGACTTTCGGGGTTTCAATAGGATTATTATTTACTCAATTTCGCATAATATCGTTGGTAAATGGAAGAATATTTCCTCTGTTTGTCACTTTCGATAAAATTATTATTCTTTGAAGTTCTGGTAATATGGTAAATCAATGGAGAAATCTATTGCTCTCTCTAATTTGCAAATATCAAAGATTTACTCGTCAAACAAAATATCTCAACTCTTCACATTTTCCACAGTTTCAAAAAATTCAAGCGAGACGAACAACCATCTTTGAAATTCTCACAATATTCTTAATAAATAAAAGAATATTTCCTCTATTTCTGTCATCAATTTTCAAATATTATCAAAGATTTACTTTCTCATAATATTCTCAATAAATAAAAGAACATTTCCTCCATTATTCCCTAATTTTCAAATATCAAAGATTCACTTATCAAACAAAATATCCCAACTCGTCACATTTTGCAGAGTTTCAAAA
>NW_017100857.1:680893-719910 GCF_001263275.1 Habropoda laboriosa
AGATTGCCCAAAAATTCAAGCGAGACGAACAATCACCTTTGAAATTCTCACAATATTCTTAATAAATAAAAGAATATTTCCTCTATTTCTGTCATCAATTTTCAAATATCAAAGATTCACTCGTCAAACAAAAAATCCCAACTCGTCACTTCGCAGGGTACCAAAAGAAATAGCCTACAAATTCAACAAAACACCAATAAACATTTCCAAAAATAACATAACCTACAAACGTATCAAGCATTCAAGCACTCTAGCATATATTCTCATAGCCCGTCTCCTACCCCTACTCGATCAATTCTAAACTAGATCATTCGTCTACGGATCGATTGTGCTCGCGGGTAATCACGAAGCTCGGGCTAAAAATACGGTACGTTTCTAAGACGTGCTCTGGACGCCGGGATAATTATCATAGGTACGTCATTATTCAATTTCTCGTGCGTCGCCCGTCATGCAATAATTGGGCTTGGTTAACAACGAAAACGATCTAAGAGGGTGAGAAGGTTGCTGATCGATCTTTTTTACTTTTCCGAGAAAAATATTGGCGAATTAAGGAACGTGAATTTCTGACACGGAAACAGAAATTGTCGCTCTCTCTCTCTCTCCCTCGTTCATGCAGGATAAACGATTCGTGTGCCAGACACGCTGTGAAGAGTCCGAAATCGAAGGAGGAACCGCAGTCAAGGTCCTTGCGCAACTGATCGATTCTATCGAACGAGGACACTCGATGGGTTTCGCGTTCTAGTTTTTGACAGGCTTTTTTGTGGTTGCTCGGGAGTGTTTTCTGGCGATTCTTGGTGTCTTCTTGGATGTGACGAGGAATTAGGGTGATTTTTTGCGAGGCGAGATTGTGGCTGGAGGAAATTTTGAAAGACATTGTAAAGCAATGCTAAGTTTCTTTTTTTTTTTATATTTTTAGAAGTGGCATTTGACGTTCGAAAATTGGGAAAATTGAATGGCCGAAGAATGATACCTTCTGTTTATAATAATTGGTATTTCGAGTTTGATAATTGTGAAAATGAATTGCTGAAGGAAATTTTAGGAGACACCATGAAACAATAGTAAATTTACCTCCTAATATTTTCAAAATTGAAATCTGACTTTTGAAAATTGTACAAAGTGAATTGGGAGATTGTGGTTGGAGGAAATTTTGAAAGACATTGCAAAGCAGTGTCAAATTTTTTCTTTTAATATTTTTAGAAGTGGTATTTTATGTTTGAAAATTGAGAAAATTGAATTATCGAAGAATGACACTTTCTGTTTGTAATAATTGGTATTCCAAGTTTGATAATTGTGAAACATTAATTGCTGGAGAAAACCATAAGAGACATTGTAAAATAATATCAAAATTGCCTTCCAATATTTCCAAAATTGGTATTCAATTTTTGAAAATTATACAGAGCGAATTGTTGAAGAATAGTAAATTCTTGGAGTTCGGTGTATTTCAGAACCTCGAGAGGTGCAAGAAAATGTAAAAGAATGTTAAAATTCACTTATAAACTTGAAGTACGTTATGTGAAAAAATTGTAAAGTGTGCAAAATTGAAGGAATTATTGGATTCTACATGTAGCTTTCCGGGGTTTCTGATATTCCAGAATAAAGGGGTTGCTCAGGATATCACGAGGAGGAACAATAACATGGAAATGGGAGGGTGGTTACTATGGATGGAGAATAGATGAATACCACAGAAATTCAGGGTTTACGTTACCGCTGGGAAACCTCACAATTGCCACGAAGTGAGCATAGAAAAGACGAGGAATCTTAACTCTCACAATTGTCAATCTTAAAAAAGAAAAAAAAAAAATTTCGCAAACATATAGAATTCCAATTTCACATGAAAACCACAAAGACAACATCTCACAAATTCCCAAAATTCCACTTTCAAATCAAACCCAAAACAGAATATCTCAGAAATTGCTAAAATTGCAATTTTACATGAAAACCAAAAAGACAACATCTCACAAATTCCTAAAATTCCAATTTCAAATCAAACCCAAAACAGAATATCGCACAAATCGACAAAATTCCAATTTCACATGAAAACCAAAACAGAATATCTCACAAATCGAGAAAATTCCAATTTTACATGAAAACCCAAAACAGAATATCTCACAAATTCCTAAAATTCCACTTTCAAATCAAACCCAAAACAGACTATCTCACAAATCGACAAAATTCCAATTTTACATGAAACCCAAAACAGAATATCTCACAAATTGCTAAAATTCAAATTTCACATGAAAACCAAAAAGACAATATCTCACAAATCGACAAAATCCCACTTTCAATTCTCCCCGAACTCGAACGAAAATTCTCCTCGAACTGCAAACTCAAATTTCCCCGAAAATCGGCTATCCGAAATTTCCCCCAGCGAAATTCGCCTAATCCAGCGAATTCTCGAAACTGCAACTTCCTTCCACACGAAATAACCTAAATTCACGTAACCAAAGCCAAGCCGAAGCTGCCTCGACGTAAATCGATACCTCCGTTTAGCCACTGCACCACCACACAGTGCCAAATCGATACCACCGTTTCGTAAATACAAAACGCTCGAAAACGAGTGCAACAAAGTACCCCACACTGCACGTGAATCACGCGGGGATCGATGATAGAGGCCTGGCCTGAAAGTAAGTATTTCCATCGCGCTCACCGTCGAGAACCTCGTACACCCCGTGGAAAAAGTCGCCGTCGTCGACGACGAAGGATCAACCCTTTCGCGGCGGACGGCCACAAAGAGGGTGAACCGTTTTCCCCGCGCCTCTGTCGCGGTAAAAGTGCTCTCTCAAAGAGGAAACTCGTGTCAGAAATAAGATCCTTTAAATACACCGGCTGCTCGATGGCAAAGGGTGTAGCTTGCAACCAGAGAGGAGACGAAGGCTCATTTTCGAGAAATTCTTCTCGCTCTTTAACCCACTAATTTCTAAATTATTTCTTTTTATGCTCCGTATTTGACGGAGAGGTGAGGTTTTTCAAGAGAGTAACCTTTGAATGATTTGTAACTTGTGTTGTATTATTTATAAGTACGAAACTGAGGTAAAGGTGTTGTCAAAAGAGGATACTGGGCTTTAATTTTTTAATCACCGATCCTTTTTTCACTGTTCCTTTCTTGTATTATACTTTGCTTGGGGAAAATTTGCAATTGAGGTTGGGCGTTGTTTTTTTTTTTCAGAATAGAATAACTGATTGGAGAAAATTAGTGTTAACATTGTTCCGTTATTCGACACACTTAACTCTGTAAAAATATTACATTCAACATCCTTCCTCGCTACTTTCCGCAGATTTGCAATTACCTTAAGTATCTTCGAAACAATATTAGGTTATGTTTAACACACTCGATACTCCTTACAAAATTAACACTAGAACTACCGGCCAAGATCACCCATCAGCAACTTTCCAAAAACAGCGAATGTTCGATACACAGCAAGTATTGTTCTCTGCATGCATGCTTCCATTCGTACCGATCTAATTTTACCGTTTTAGTTCCATAAAAATTCACTTTTGGAAAGTCGTTAACGGGTCATTTTGACCCGGTTGGTAGTTCTAGTGTTAATTAAATCAGCCATTAACCTACAATATCTAACCTCCTCTTATTCCACCTCGAAAACACGTTAAACAAACATCCTAAAATATCAACAGAAAATGTCTACATCCCAAGGAGAACCTAACCTCAAAACCGAAACTAGCCCCTCGAAATATCACAGCCCATCAGAAGACACTCCAAGCAAAAGTCATCCAATTAATAGCAGATGAAAAAAAGGAAGAAACGGTAGAAAAAAGTGTAATCTGGTAAGATTTCAAAGGCGACATTCAGGTAGCCCCGTTTCCTGCGAGAAGAGAAACCAGCCGGAGCAAGGGGGCGATGGTTATTAGAACAGAGCCAATCTGTACAGCGTGGTGCAAAAGAAACGCGATTCGCCACGGTTCGACGAATCGTGGAGAACAGGTCGCGGTGGAATTGGCCGACGTTATCATACGAATCGAAATGTCAGAGGAATTATAAATAGGTTAGGATCAATAGACAGCCCAGAAGGCGAGCCTGGGCGCCATCTAGTCTGCGGCCCTTCCACCTACAACCACCCCTGCACTGTGTGTGTCTTTCGCGACCTCCTAATGAACGTTCGATGCATTCTCTGCTGGATTTTCAAGCACCGTTCAAAGTCTCCGCGTGAATTTCGACGAAAAATTCGGGGGACATTTTCTTTCAGAGTGGACACGAAGATGGCTGCAGGTGTGAAGAATGAAAATTTCAGGGGAATTATCTTCGAACTGACACGTTCACTGATCGACGAATCACTTGGAACTTGGGACACTTTCAACTCGTCCACTTATGCACACTTTTTCAATGGAGATGTGTGTGGTTGAATTGTTGCGAGAACGAGTGAGTTGGGAGTGTTGTTTAAGTGCGATGATTTGCTTTTTCGGGCGATTGAGCGAAATTGGGATTTTTGGACTCCTTGGAGGGTGAATATTTTGATTATGCGAAGCATACGGAATTATCGGTAAGGAAATTCAGGGTGGTTTTTAAACGGAGTGAAGATACTCCCAAAGAGGGGAAATTTTGTATACTGTACTTGGATTTTTGGCACTTTTTGCACTCGTGCTTTTTGAATAGTGAAAATGTTGATTTCTCAAACAATGCGCTGCTTTCAATAACGAAATTCACGGTGGTATTTAAATCTGACAAAGGTATCCCAGAAAGGGGGAAATTTTGAATATTATATTTTGATTTTTGTCATTTCTTAAGGACTAAGTTAAGCTAAATTTTGCACTCGTGCTCCTTGGCTAGCGAACACCACGTTGGTTCCTCAAACTACACTCGACTTTTAATAATGAAATTCACAGTGGTATTTAAATGTAACGCAAGTATCCCCAAAAAGGCGATATTTCGATGTTTGTCATTTTTTGAGGACCGAGTTAGGCGAAATTTTGCGCTCATGCTTCTTAACTAGCGAACACGTTAATTCCTCAAACTACACTCAAACTTCAATAACGAAATTCACAGTGCTGATTGGGCACTACCGGCCCAAAGTCTGGAATCACACCCCACTTTTTATCTCAATTCTACATTTACCAATTTATCTAATATCAGACCTTTTTCTGGAAATTTTTGTGCAAATTGCAACGCTCGGAGATTCCAAACTTTGGGCCGGTATATTTCAATTTTTGTCATTTTTCCACAATTAAGCAAATCCACCAAACGGAAGAAACCCACGTACAACACAATCCAACCGTTTCTCGAAATGATTGAAAAGAAAGATGGCTACCTACTCGAGGTGCAAGCGAAATGGAAAAGCCTCGTGGCCGTTTTCTATACGGTTCGGTTGGTTGGCCACTCGGCACGTTTCGCGTAGAATACGAGGCAATCCAGCAAGAAGACCGGAAGGAAGCTGGACGTTTCCCCTGTAGCGGGCTCCGCCTCAAGAACCTGTTCAGCGCGTCTCGCGTGAGCTCGTTAGGAACACTTCTGACGGAAATGAGCGTTTTGCGGGCCGAAGCGGGCCGAACGAGAAACGTTAAGTGGCGTGTGATGCACGGCCAGGAGGTTAATTTTACGCTCGTGGCGTGGAGCGCGATCGTGCCTCGAAACATATCTAAATGGACGGGCACACACGGACTCGTTTATCGCGCGTTGTAATTACCAACGGATTGATCTTGGTTAACTGTACACGTTTTAACGCACCACTTTGCCTTTCAAACGGATTTCTCGGAAACGGAGGACGGTCATCTTGTAGACGAGGAAGACTGCAGTTTCGGGAGATTTTCTGAGACGGATTTCTGAGGTTGATCTTTCACTTTTTGGAGGATGAGCGATGGAGAACGGTCCTTTTGAATATGAAGATTTTGAGTGAAGGATTTTTGAGTTTCTGTTTTTGGAGGATGATCGATGGAGAACTGGAGAACAGTCTTTCTGAAGATGAAGATTAAAGTTTGAGGAGATTTTGAGGGAGGGACTTCTGAGTTTAACTTTTGGAGGAATAATCGACAGAGAACTGGAGAACACTTTTTTTTCAAAATGAAAGTTTAAGGAGATTTCGAACGAAGGATTTCTGAGTTTAATTTCTGGGGAAATAATCGACAGAGAACTGGATGAAAGTTTGAGGAAATTTTGATTTTTAATTTTTTGGACGATGATCGATGGAGAACTGGAGAACAGTCTTTTTGAAGATGAGGAAGATTACAGTTAAAGAAATTATGAATGAAGGGTTTTAGAGTTTAATTTTTGGGGGAATAATTGATGGAGAATTGGCGAACACTTTTTTTTCAAAATGAAAGTTTAAGGAGATTTCGAACGAAGGATTTCTGAGTTTAACTTTTGGAGGAATAATCGACAGAGAACTGGAGAACACTTTTTTTTCAAAATGAAAGTTTAAGGAGATTTCGAACGAAGGATTTCTGAGTTTAATTTTTGGAGGAATAATCGACAGAGAACTGGAGAACAGTCTTTTTCAAGATGAAAGTTTAAGGAGATTTCGAACGAAGGATTTCTGAGTTTAATTTCTGGGGGAATAATCGATAGAGAACTGGATGAAAGTTTGAGGAAATTTTGATTTTTAATTTTTTGGACGATGATCGATGGAGAACTGGAGAACAGTTTTCCGGAGACGAAGAAGTTGAAAATCAAAGGGGATTCATTTTTGGAGGAATAATTCGTGGAGAACTGGAGAACACTTTTTTGAACGATTTTTCAATTTAAATTTTCAGGGAATGAAACTCGGGGATGAAACATTGGGGAACAGTTTCTAGACGAGGAAGTTTAAGCTTGGAAAAAATTTCAGAGTAAAGGATACCTCGGTTCAATTTTTTGGGCGATGAACGACGAAGATCTGGAGAACAGATTTTCAACGAAGAAGTACCAAGTTAACCGAGATTTTAAGCGAAGATTCGAGATTAACGAGAGGTGATTAGGGTCACAGTTTACGCAGATTCCTACCCAAAGAAACCTTAAAGTCACTCAACTAAAGACTCGACGAATCTCAGGATAAAATACTTGCGAAAATTTCACAGGATTCCTGATGAAAACATCTCCACCCATCTAAATTACACTTTTCACCAATTTCACTACCCTTCCAGTCATCCACAAGACACAAGTCTCACAGACTTCCACATAAAGCAACTCCAAGCATAATTGAAATAAAAATGAAAAAGATCTTTCGTATAATTTAACCTAAAATTTTCACCTCCCGCTGAAAGATACTCAGAATCTTCTACGTCAGAAAAATTTCATACACCTAAAATACGTCATAAATATTTTCTGTGTCACTGAAATTAAAGCTGCCAGAGATTTCAGTGTAGAGAGGTATAGCTCTATCACCTAGATTACAAGTTCCACGTATTCCTACATAAAGAAGCTTTCGCGGCTATTTAGGTTAACAACATAATAAATTCCCGCGATACAAAAGCCTCGGTGTTATTTAGGTTAGACCGTACACACGAGCTTCCACACCGAGAAAACTTTTTACCACTGATAATCAACTGTTTCTTAATCGCAGCGATCGGTATCTCTGCTCTGCTCCAACGAATTTAAAGCTCTAGATTGAACGCGACAGAATGTCCGACAGAGATAAGAACGATCACTTTTTAACCACACTTTTATCAACATTCTACACGTTTAAGGACACTCCGTTTACTTTCCAAGAATCTTGGATTTTCGACAATTTTACCAGAGTGGAAGCTTATCTTCGATCTACAGCAGAAACACCTCGTCTACTTTTCAACAGTCTGCACAGAATTCGAACCAGTTTCATCGAGATTAGAAATCTAGCTGTAATTTAAAAGACACTTGTCCGAGGTTCTACGTAGAATTGGAACGAGTTTGACGAAGTTAGCCTCAGTTCAACTTAAAAACACTTCGTTTATCGTCCAAGATTCTCCAGAGAATTCGAACGGTATTAACAAAGCTCGAAATTCCAGTTCGAGATCACTCGGTCTGCACAGAGTTATCAATTTCCTTAATTTTCTGTCTACAAGAGCACTTCCTCTTGCGTTCCAAGAATCTTCACGGAAATCTAGCTTCCGTTTGAGAACACTTCGTTTGTTGTTCAAGAATCGACGCAAAACTCGAGCAATTCTAACAAACTTAAGAATGCAGCAGCTTCGATTTAAGAACACTTCAATTCGTCGAGCCAAGATTCTGCACAGAATTCGAGGAAAATTCGAAATCTAGCTCCCGTTTGAAAACACACTTCGTCCTATTTTCGCAAGAGTTATCATCTTAGACGAGATTCGGAAGAATCGTCATCGAGGTATAAAATACAGGCTGGATCCAGGATCATCGATCGGCCAGGAGACGTCCGGCATCAGCATCCCAGAAGCTTTGGTAGCCGACCGGTGTTCCGCGACAGCAGAAAACACCGAAGGTCGGCCATGACGCTCGAAACGATTTCATTCTTTCGGTTTATTGTATCGCGCAATCGATCCGCCGATAGCCAGAGCAAACGAGTGTGTTGAATGGACAAGAACGTCACCGATGCGTTATGTAACTGACCTGAGCAGCTTGCGAAGGGCGCAAGTCCCTTCCCGTGGCCGAAGGTCGTAGGTCGAAACTGCTGTGCAATTGCACCGATCCAATCTCGCTAACTTTTGCAAGAACAAAATAAAATTGGTTTTAAAAAGTGGAGTTAGAGGGAGTAGCCTTTGAATCGTGGCGAAATTCTGACGTAGAGTGGACTGCAAGGTAGAAAAAGTGAGGGTGGAGGTGAAGAAAGAAGAATTTCAACAGACTATAGGAAGAGAAATATAGTCTGAGGCGAAAGAAATGCGTTGGAGTGGATCGTCTATGTTTAAATTGAGAAACGCGTTAGAGTGGAATTTTACAAAATATAGTCTGAGACGGTAGAAATGCATCGGAGAGGATCGTCTAGGTTTAAATTGAAATTTCTGCAAAATATAGTCTGAGGCGAAATAAACGTGTCGAAGTGGATCGTCAAGGTCTCAACTGAAATTTCTCAAAAATATACACTGCGACGAAATAAACGTGTCAGAGTGGATCTCCAAGGTCTACGCTAACTAAATTTTGCCAAAGTATAGTGTTCGACTTAGAAAACTATAATAACCAAATTTCCCCAAAATATAGTCTGCGCCGAAATAAACGCTTCGAAGTGAATTTCCAAGGTTTACACTAAGCAAAATTTCTCCAAACTACAGTATTCCACTCCAGGAACTATAATAATCAAAATTTCCCCAAAATATAGTCTGCCACGAGATAATCTTGTCACAGTGACGTTCGCGTCGCGAAATTTCACTCAACATCGAAATCGCAATATTCAACTTAAAAAAAAAAAAAAACGTGCGAGAATCCATCGTCGAGACTCTAACAGCAACCATAATTTCCCTAAAATCCACTCTTCTCGTAAAGAAACGCGTCAGAGTGGATCGCGGCGCGATAATCGACAGGCGGAAGTTGCTCGAAGGAATTTCAATGAATGAAAAACGCCGGTAAGGGCCTGTTAAAAGGATCGACCTTTTCAATTGACGGCTGCGTCCTTGGGCCGAGGTAGCAGCAGCATCAGCCCCGAGCAAGAGAGACGTGCGCTGCACGCGTTCGCCTCGTCGAAACTCTTCTTCTCTTCCAACGACGGAAGAAAAAAGGAAACTTGGCACAAACACGAAAAAGAATCCGACGAAACACCTAAACAATCCAGAAAATCTGGAACACTAGTCAAATTCGAATCGCTAGAGAAAGCTTCTCTTCGGAAGCTCTTCTTCTCTTCGAACGACACAAGAAGAAAAACCTCGCATAAACACGAACAAAAAATCCAACAAAGTAATACTAATGAAATTCAAACGAACTCTCTCCTTCTCTCTCTATCTCTTCCCTATCGATTCGCTCGAGAAAGCTTTTCTTCACCGATAACAGATCGAGGCAATCCAATTTCCGGCCGGGGATTCGTTCTCCAAACAAGCTCGATTGCACGAAAATCGAACAACGTTCGCGGAAACGTGAAACAGTGATCGTTATAACGAAAACCAGTGGGTGGGTCGGAGGGAAGAAACGGAAGGGGAAGCGTTCGTTGCAACTGAGGGCGTGTCACGAAACGTCTGTGGCTAGGTTTCCACGTTAAACCAAACAGTACCTCTTTTTCCAACATATGTTACTAGAGAGAAAGAAACAAAAAGGGAAAAAGGTCTACAAAGATCGGTACAGAAGATAAACAAGGATTTCCCTGAGATTCTTCCGGGAAGAGAAGAAGAAAAGAGAAGAGTAGATCGAGAACGTCTTTGGGCTGAGAGAGAGAGACGACGCGAGCTATAATTCATCGTTATCAAGGGTTCCGATTTATCCTTGCTCGCAGAGAGCTTGCGCACAGACAGCCTGGCGAAAGGTGAGAGCTTTAATAGCTCGCTAAAAATACCAGCCTCCATGCGGACGCTTATTTTCTGCTGGAACGTACGACGATCGATCGGATTAAGGAGGTTTCCAAGAGCGAGCGAGCGAGCGAGCGAGAGAGTTAGAGAGAGAGAGAGGCTAGTGGAAAATTAACTGGTACAACGAGAATATTTCTGTCGATCTAAAAAGTCAGGATTTAGTAAAGAAATCGTCGAGTAGGAATTTTTCCAAAAAATTTCTCCCGGACGATTCTACGTTTTCGTTCGTGAAGAACTATATTACTCTGTCGATAACACATGGTAATGGTAAATGTGAATTAACGCGAACGAGGAAAACCGAGACATGTCGGAGGAGAGAAACATAGGTTCGAAATGTAATTCGCGTCGGACCGTAATTCTCCAATTTTCATTGAGGATTTTCGCGAAAAATCGTCACGTCCTAGTCGGAAAGTCCGCAGCTGGTTGGTCGCGCATGCGCACAGCGCCTCTGATACCCTCACCGATATCCCTCGAACTACATACATCTCTCCGCCGCCCCCTTTGAAAAAAAAAAAAAAAGGAGCACAGAGGTGGAGAGCAGAGCGCAGGCTGGCCGCTCCGAGCTTTCCAGCTTTTCTTTTCCCGGTCGCGGGCCGCACTCTCTCGACGACGCCTAAAAACTCTACTCTCGAGCCGCACCACAATTGGGTCAGGGAACCACGCGTAATCCCCGATCGAAGCACTGTGTCCAGCAGCAGCACTGGCTCCTTTCTGTCTCCTAGAAATGATCTTTAACGCCTGTTTCCACTCTGGTCTCTCTCTCGTGTAATTGCTACAGGAATTAAGTTAGAACCTACGAGAAAATGGAAAGTGTTGAATTCGTTGGAGAAAATGCCACTTTACCATCTCTCGATTCCTCTTTCTCCCACTGGATCGACGATCGAAGAAGAAGAAGTAAGGAGAAAGAAACAGAAGGAGGGACAAGCCTTTCCAACTCGAGGAACTTCCTCGCGTTTCTGGAAACGAGGCACTGACAGAACGGATCACTGGGAACAACTGCTTCGCGCCGATTCCGCGAAAGTTCGATGTGGAAAGAAAGCAATGGAGAGAGAGAGAGAGAGAGAGAGAGAGAGAGAGAGAGAGAGCTGAGAGCACAACCCTTCCTTGTCTCTCCACACCTTTCTCTCTCGCTCTCTCCCACCCTCCCCCTCCTTCCCTCGATCGAAGCTCCTCTTTAGCAGTGGTTACACCACAGACTCACCTCTCTCTCTCTCTCCCTTGTACTCTCGCGCCCTCTCTACTTCTTCCTTTTCCTGGCCCTTCCGTTTGTCCGATTTTCCAAAACGATCCGTCAGATATACGTAGACTCGACACGATTCTGAATCACTAGAATGGTCTAATTGTAACTTGATCAACGAAAGTGTACAGAAAAAAATCTCTTGTATAAAAAAAAACACCCAACACGAGAATCTCTAGAAAGCAGAGTCTTTCTTGTCACACCACGAGAAATTCCAGTAAACAACGTCTTGGGATATACGTGTTTCCCTGTCACGAAAGAGCGAGACCGATTTGTTTTCTAAACGAGCGTTCTTCCGACCTCTAAAACCCATTCACGCTTGTCACTCGTGCTCTTCGACTCTATGTGTGTGTATATATATATATCTTTCTCTCTCTCTCTCTCATTTCTCGTTTCTCCTTCGCCACTCTAAATCACGTTCGTTCGTTCGTACCGTGCCTCTTTCTCTCTCATGCACGGACTCTATACGCACACATACTATATGCAGCGGCACACGATATATGCACAGGCAGGCAGGCACGCACACAGACACTCTGCCTCTATCTGGCTATCTGTCAGTAGTTGGACAAAGCAGGAAAAGCTTGTGACACGCCTGTGGTGGTACTATTAATAAGCGAAGACTTCGGTTTCAGAGGACTTGGAGAAGAAGATGTGGCTGTGTGTTCTAAGGCAATCACAAACCTTGTCACCCATGGCTGCGGCGAGCGGTGTTCGATGAGATAGAAGGTTAACAGCGCGGCTTCGGGTGGACCAGAGACTGACTGGCGTTTCGAGTCGTCGAGGACCGCCGGCATCATCGACCCGTCCTCCCCCACCACGTACCCGACGTGCCCCCACCACTCTCGCGTCGTCCCTCACCCGACCAACCCGCTGTGCACGGCCACGCTAGACCATCCCCACCACTCGACCGCTCTCGATTCACCCCCATTCCTGTGCCGCGCACCTCGAGCGCCACCACCCAACAGACGCGAACACCTCTCGTAACACGGAGCTGCCTGGAGCCTAGCGATGGGCGCAAAGACCACCAGCAGACTTCTTACGATGCTTTTTGCAGCTCGCTAAATTAACATTTAAACTTGGGAATATTCGTTTCTTGCCTTCTCTAGCTTTAACACGAACACGTATATCACAGAGAGATAAACACTTTTCTCGTATGATATTCTACGAGCACGACTTATTAATTTCATATTTTTAAATTAGCCGTTAGAAGTGTGTATCGATGTTAATCGATAATTAAACCTGAAATGCACCAAGCCTCGTCTACCAGATCCTTTTAAACCCTTCCAGAATCTGAACCTACCACCCGAATAAGAAAATTCCAACGTCTGAAGATCATTAAAAATCCCGTCACCCTTCTGGCCGAAAATTTTCGTACGGGCAAATTGCTCGAAAACTCGCAGGGGTGAGGGGCGAGTGTGGCCATCGCTACCTAGGGAACCCCGCAGCCCCTCTGTTCTCACGGTGCACAACCCCCACCCCACCCCGTGGCACCGTTCGAACCCCTAGCCTAGAGGTGCCCGTTCCTGCCGCCACCGCGCCAGTCCGCGCCCCCGACTCGACTGCGCATGCGCGGTAGCCGCGTCAGTGGCTCTCAACCTCGTGCATACCGGACGAGGCGCCCGTGTCTCGATAACTCCCCCGTTCGTGGCCGTCTGCACCACCGTTCCCTGGGGAAATTTTTCGGCGAGAAGTGTACCGTGACAGAGGGTTAATTGGGTGACGCTGAGAGAAATACTATCGTACACCTAAGTTCATACTGTTTCCTCGAAATCTCGGAAACAGACGTTCTCCTGGATATATGTATGTTACGATATACACGTTTCGATCCTTTCAAACACGAGTTCTGCCGTTCGAGTGTTAAGGGTGAGAATTGGAAACTAGGACACAACTGTGAATCGGTCTTACAGATATATATATAGAGGTTAGGTTAATTACGTAACGTGGTAATATTTATTCGTCGATAAAAGTACAAGATAAGAAGCGTGGGTTTAGCTGTAAAAATTCTCGGGAGATTACAGTTGAGAGTCGCGTCAAGTAGGAAGAGATCGTAGACTCGGTTGAGAACCACTGAAACGCGATCTGTGCTACTGGGCTACGCGCCACACGGCGCTTTCGCCCACCGACCGACTCTACTCGCACACCGCTCCACTCCTTCTCCCTCCCGCGGTTATCCGGCCGTCTCCGTCGCACCGGGACGTTTCTTGTCCCGCTCCACCATGCAAATCTTCCGTCTTGCACACGTTTATGAGGAACGAGGCCTGTCTCCTCTTCCGAGTTTCACCGGAGAACCAAGCAACGTTCCAACGGGATCCTGTTTCCGTTTCTGCTGGATGATCGAACGCGTTGCATTATTCTTTTTCTTCTTCTTCGCCTCCTTTAGCGACGCGTTTCCATGAAAACTGGAAATTCAACCGAGCTCGCGCGAAGAGAACAACCGACAAACACGGATCGATTATCGAATTCCTAACCGATGAAGGAAGAAAAAGAGGTAAGATTCGACCGGTGGAATTGCTTATCCTTCGAGGCTAATCCTGAAAACTGCGAGGTCGATTTGCAACGAGCGGAAAGTTTCCCGGACAATTTGCGAACATCCTCGCCCGATTGTCGCTCGTTACCGGTGTTTTCATTAGCCGAGTCAGCATCAGACGAGGATGGAATCAAAAGGAACTCCTGTGATCTTCGACTTCAGTTGAAATTGGTGAAAAAAGAGGATGGTAGCAAATCACGAGATGTTTCAAGTAGAAAACGTTTAAGGTGGAAATTCGAACCCAGTGTCCCTTTTTTTTTTTTAGACTAGCCTACTCGCTATGACACCTTTCTAATGGATTACTAAGTAAACAACGACGACACGACTTATCTCGGTAGGAAAACTTGGAAAATACTTTGATATTCGTTTACACATCCTCGAGGATATGTGTGTGTGTGTGTGTGTGTGTATAGGTTGAATATTTCCTTCCTGGAAACGTCGATAGTTGGGGAGGAGACGGGACGACGACTCGAGAGATAAAATCCTTTTTCGATTCCAGCCACAACACGTGACTTTCTTTTCCTCTCCTTTTTCGTCCTTTTTTTCCTCCTTTTGGCCCAGACGATAGTCGTTGCTTGGACCAATCTTATA
Organism: Habropoda laboriosa; assembly: GCF_001263275.1. Lineage (NCBI taxonomy): Eukaryota > Metazoa > Arthropoda > Insecta > Hymenoptera > Apidae > Habropoda > Habropoda laboriosa. Next base: position 695,611 of record NW_017100857.1, read on the forward strand.
TATATATATGAACACGTATATCGTACAAGTAGAGAATGAAATGGGGAAATTTCAATCGTGAAGATGTATATATATATATAGAGAGAGAGAGACAGGATTCTCTGGTTGTCAGCGATTTAATCATCGACTCGCTATCAACGCCAGCATGAACCCGCCGTACAACCACCCCTTCCGTACTTTTCATTACAGCTCGTTAAAGCGTTAGAGCAGGCTCGAGTCCAGTCGTTTCCAGACTTCGAGCCATCCCAGTGAGTCAGGTCATTGCCGGAATTACTTGATAATTACTTCTGTCGCTGGCAGCCCGAGCGCGTGCAAGTCGAAGGATGCGGTCCAAGATGGCGGCGGTGTCAAGAGAGGAAGATTCACGGGGTTTTTATTGGATATCGGTGATCCGAGTGGAAGATTGTTAATATCGGAACTTTGAGTAGTTTTTGTGGAGCAGAGAAAATTGTACGTCCGTTGATTAATTTGTTACACTATATGAGAGTTTTGGGGCTTTCTTGGTTTTATTGATCGAGGATTCTGGATTTAAGTTGGATCTAGTTGTTTTTGACTTTTTGCACTGCACCATATTTTTATTTTTTTGGGGAATTCTGTATTTTTTAATTAATTTGTTGTACTATGCGAGAGTTTTGGGGCTTTCTTGGTTTTATTGATCGAGGATTCTAGATTTAAGTTGGATCTAGTTGTTTTTGACTTTTTGCACTGCACCATATTTTTATTTTTTTGGGGAATTCTGTATTTGTTAATTAATTTGTTGTACTATACGAGAGTTTTGGGGCTTTCAAGATTTTATTGGTCGAAGATTCTGGATTTAAGTTGGGTCTAATTGTTTTTATTTTCTCTACTGTATTATGTTTTTATTTTTCGAGGAATTACGTGTGTTTGTTAATTAATTTGTTGTACTATACGAGAGTTTTGGGGCTTTTAAGATTTTATTCGTTGAAGATTCTGGATTTAAGTTGGGTCTAATTGTTTTCGACTTTTTGTACTGTACTATATTTTTATTATGTTTGTTGATTAATTTGTTGTACTATGTAAGAATTTTGGGGCTTACAAGGTTTTATTGAACGAGGATTCTGGATTTAAGCTGTGTCTAATTTTTCCTGGTTTTTTGTACCCTACTGTACTTCTATTTTTTAGCGAATTATGTAAAAGTAAGGGAAATTAATTAATATTGAAGAGAAATCGAGTGTTTAGAATATAACATTCAAGTAGTGCTAGTTTTTATTGCGATTTAACATAACTAATTGCAAAAAATAATTCGTCTGATCATGATTCATGGACACCAGGAAGTGGAGGCTTCACTGCAGTGGAATGAGTGCTGCTCAGGTCAGACTGAGTCAGTCTTAACCTCCCACAGCTCGTACCACTTGTACAATTCAATTAAATCCAAGATCAGCAAGATACGACCACTGATTACTAAAACATGTAACACGCTCTATAAATCACATTAAGGAGGAGTAAAAATAATTTTTCTTTTTTTTTTTTCAAATTTTTCTCATATTATCGATTAGATTTTAATTGAAGACATTTATTGCCGTACTGGATTCGGTAAATCTTCTATTTTTTGCATCTTTGAACGTTCGCGATTAAAACGATCGTACACGAGTAATTTCCAAGAAAAGTGTACAAGAAACCGGCAAAAAGCACGATTTACAAGCCAGTGCCTTGAAGATTGCATGTTAATTCGTAAGAGCCGGAGCATTTGCATTGCACTGCATGCAAGCAGCTCATATTTGAATATAGCCTCCTCAAACATGAACTTGTCTGAAAAAATTCTAATTACCTCAAAATGTATAGAAAATGCTGTGTGCAAAATTTAATTTGAATTTATTCTTCGTGTCCACAAACTTGTCTAAAAGAAATTCTAATTACCTCAAAATACATAAAAAACACTCTAACTCTCTTTAATCCCTTCATCGTTCCAAACTCTACCCTCTTTCTCCACTCAAACTACATCTCAAAAGATGAAATTGACTCAAATCTCCAAAACGTATTCTTCACGCCCACAAACTTATGAAACAAAAAAAACATTCTAATTACCTCAAAATACATAAAAAATCCTAACTCTCTCTAATCCCTTCATTGTTCCCAACTCTACCCTCTTTCTCCACCCGAACTGCATCCGAAACCACCCAATTGATCCAAATCTCGAAAATTACGCTTCTCGCTATCTCCATCGGGGGTACCAGAAGCAAATGCACTCTATCTAGAGCAACGTTAAAATCCCGCCCAGTTTCACTCAACGCCTTCTAATCAATCAGAACCCTTTAATCGGCTTCTCGAGCGTTCGGGTGGGCCGATCCAATAGCGCGAATCCTCGAAAATACGGCCTGCCGATAAATAACACAAAAGCCACGTCAAAAGACTACGATAGAGAAAAGAGAGAGAGAGAGAGAAAGAGGGAGAGAGGAAGGGAGGGGAGGGTGCGCGACACGATCATCAAAGCGTCAGCCAGATCGATCCTCCGCGGGGGTGGAAGTACTCCCGCGGAACTGGGCTAGGCTAAAGTCCCTGAAACAACTCGTTACGTAACTTCCGGCGGCGTGCCGCTCGACAATGCGGTTCCTTATTGCGGACCAACGATCATTCTCGAGCCAGAGGCTAGTTAAAAGGAGAATCAGCTTCCGGTTTGTCGTATGCAATGGTGACCACTGGAAGGTTTCAGGATTTCGTGGTAATTTTTCATTTAGGTTCGCCCTTTTATCGCGTACTCGAGGAATCTTCGAGGTTCGTTTATTTAGGAATGGAGAAGCTTCGTAGAAAGGACTTTTGGGTGGAAAAAGTAAGTCGAAAATGTAGAGTGATATTTTCTGAGGAAAGGAAACTTTTTTCTTTAAGTGTCGCAAGTGACAAATTTTCCATACGAATTTTCCAAAAATTTTAATACAAAGATTCAAGTACCATCAGAAGAAACGTGTAAAATTTGAACTGCAATGTTTCACAATTCTGTGATTAAGTAATTTTCCTTTGGCTCTCCTGAAAAATTGCATAGAAGAATGTTCCAAGAGAAAATTGTTGAATTCAAATTTTTTGAAAAAAAAAAAAAGGGGAAACACTCTAGGAAACTTCGAGAGAGAAAATGTCATTCTGCGTCGTCGATTTATTTTTTCACGTAGATACACCCTTTTTCTGGTTGTGTAATGCCAGCAGAGTAGGAAACACCCTGTATAATCGATAACGCGTGACAGGATTCTATAGAAGCGGGAGAGGGGAAGAAAAAAAAATCGCCGGGTTGTGTTTGTACAGTTTGAGGATAGAGACCAGTGGATATGAATGGAACATTTGCAAGTTTCTGTTGGAAAATTGGGAGAAAGTGGCGGAGGATAGGGATGGTTACGTAACTCGTGGAAAATCGCCGGTCCACGAAGCTCACGAAGCCACCGTGATTCGAGGACACTTCCGACTTGCCTCTACTCGAGGCGGAGTTAGGTGGAGCCTTCGTCCTTTATTTCGCGGATGGTTTAGAGAAGTTTCGAGTAGCTGGGACGAAGAGGAACGACAGTTTTTCGGGAATTACCGTGGAACTCGGGGGAATTTGTCACTTTGTTTTTCGATGCAAATGAATCGACTTGTTAAATAGAACGTTGTGGAAGTCGCGAGCTTTAAAGGTGAAATTTTGGGAATTTTTGAATCGTGGAGTTCTGAAATTTAAAATTCGCGAAATTTGAGACACTCGTAAATGAGGAGGTTGATAAATTTTCATACTCTCGATTAAAATTCGCAAAATTTTCAGTGTTCTCAAGCAGAATCTGTGGAATCTCTGAAATTTGCCAATTTTTTCTGTTGGGATTTCAAGAATTTCCAAATCTTAAATTTCGAAAAATTAAAATTCACAAAATTTAAGAGTTCCACTTAAAATTCGCGAATTTCAGTGTCGTCCACCAGAATCCCTGGAATCCCCAAAATTTGCCAAGTTTTCAAGTTGGAATTTCAAAAATTTCCAAATCTTAAATTTCGCAAACTTAAAATTCACAAAATTTAAGACTCCCATAATTAACAAAGTCATCAAATCCCACACTCCCACTTAAAATTCGCAAAATTTCAGTGTCGTCCACCAGATTCCATGGAATCCCCCAAATTCGCCAAGTTTTCGAGTTGGATTTTCAAAAATTTCCAAATCTTAAAATTCACAAAATTTAAGACTCCCATAATTAACAAAGTCATCAAATCCCACCTTAAAATTCGCAAAATTTCAGCATCCTCCACCAGAATCCCCAAAATCTCCCTCTATTCCCAACCTCAAATCACACTACAAACAACACTTCTACAAACTCAAATCACACTCCTCAAACACTCTCCACTGAAAACCCCAAAATCTCTCAAAATCCACGAGACCCCTGTCAAATGCAAATCTAATCGTCAAGTCAAATAAACATCTGGTACCATCAACGATTCGGCGACCAAACACAACAATCTCAAGGACTGCACGACGTTCGAAATACACAAAGCATCCGTTGGTAATTTATTTGAACGAACGCAACTCTGTACAAAGCAAACCAAGAACCGAAGGGGCAGAGACAGAGAGGGAGGACAGGATTAAGCTAGAATCATAGATGAAAAACAAGGGATAGCCGTAGAGGTGAAAATGGCGGAAGTATGGTGTGCAGTCGAAGTAAAGTGTGGCGGTACATTGCGGAAGACTCATCCGGTCGTTGATAATCGAGCAACGTTCCGCGTCAAAGGGAACGTCCAGAGTCACGGGACACTCGTCACTGTCACACGAGCTCACCGCAGATGTGTGAACTTGAAACGATCCTGGAAAACTGGCCGGTCAACCTTGACACACTTGCCCTGTTCGCCGCGATTTCTCATCCAAATGAAATTTGCATAAGTACCACTCCGCTGATTAGACGGTACCGTCACTCTTCAGTCGTAGGATATCGGCCGGCTATTTTCTTCCAGTCCTCGTTACTCTTCGCGAAACGGACATTCGAGGTATATAGATTTCGGTGTTTTAAGGATGCGAAGGAAGAATTAATTGATTTTGTAAAAAGTTCGTTAAGTTTGAAATTTGCTACTTTTCTGTCTTCTTCAGCAGTGAAAATATCTTAAAAATTAAATACTTTTGCATCTTTCTTTGGGAAAATACTTTCGACTGGTTGTTTCTTTTCCTGGTCATTTACTTGGGAGGTTAATTATTCAATTAAGGAATCGCCTGACTGGGTACTCGATTTTTTTAAATTTTCGGTGATTTGACGTATAAAGAGTGCTCAATATTGAACATTTTCATTTTCGACTGGTTGTTTCTTTTCCTGGTGATCTACTTGGGAGGTTAATTATTCAATTAAGGAATCGCCTGACTGGGTACTCGATTTTTTAAATTTTCGGTGATTTGACGTATAAAGAGTGCTCAATATTGAACATTTTCATTCCTAAATGAAAAAAAAAAAAAATAGTGACAAATTCCTAGCCTAACCTTCTCCACTGTAAACACAATAAAGCTACCTATTACAACTTTCTTGTAAAATCATCTGTACTAAATGGAAAAAACATTTCTTAATATTAAACATTTCAATTCTTAAATGAAACGTTCACTTTTTACGAAAGAAAGTAATAACAAATTCCTAGCCTAACCTTCTCCACTGTAAACACAATAAAGCTACCTATTAAAACTCCTTAGAATGTTACTTTCGAATACAATTTTCGCAATCTCCACCAATCCCGATCTCCGCTAAAAAAAAAAAACATCAAAATTACCACAAACCTGCACGTCTCCTGAGAAACGAAGAAAATTCCATTTGCCATCGCGATCTCCTCCATCCCACCCTCCAAGTCACACCCACGTGGTCCCGCAACCACACCCGCACAACCACACAGAAAGCACGTACGTCCAAATGCCCTGCTTACGTTTCAATTTTAAAAACTCCCATCCGGCGCAACGGTTATTTCATTTATTTAACATTCTCCCTGGAACGATCGCGGAACCGTGGCTCTGGAAGGAGAGGGTAGCAAGCAGAGAGGCCTGAGAAGCGCTCCGGCGAGAACTCATCGTGGCCCGCGTGATTGCGTAATCTCGCTTCCTGTGTACAGTTTTAATAACGAAAAGGGCGTGGAGAGAGAGAGAGAGAGAGAGAGGAACGCGGGAAAAATTGAAGAGAGAGAGGAAGAGTTAGAGCACATATTACACTATGAGGCAAGCAAGCAAGGAAAGGGGCCACGAAACATGATTCATTTCCTGCGAATCAAATTCGTATGGTATCACGAACGAGAACAGTCAGACACGTATTAAACCGTGAATTTTTCCCAGAGAAAAGTACGATTATCGAGACGGTGCTTTTGATTGTAAACAGGAAGTTGTGGTAAAAAATTTCATCGTTCGTCGGTGTAAAACTTAACGATTAAGGAAGTGCTTAACGTTAAAATTCAAGATTGTGCAAATAGGTGGCTGTAATGAAAATATTTTGCCGTTCAGTAGTGTTAAGCGTGATTATCAAGGAAATGTATTTTAAGGATGAAGAGATAAACATCGACAGAGTGCTTCTAATAGATGGCTGCGATAAAAAAATTTTGTCGTTCGGTTATTAACACGCTGACTGCCGCGCATATTTTACGTGGTTTGCCCATGGCGCCAGCATGAATCTTTTATTACGCGACGCCGGGTCACCGGTGACCCCCACGGCGCTGCAGCCAAGTCGAGTGCCGGTCACCGGTGACCCCCATGGCAGTCAACGTGTTAAGGAAATTTGTTTCGCGTACGAAGAGATAAGCGTGAAGTGGTACGGAAATTTTTTGAAAAATTTTTAACGCGGAGTCAACCACTTTTGCCCTGCGAATGGCGGGATATACGTACGCGCGTGTACACACGTGGATACGAGCGCGGTATGACAATGACTCACGCGTTAACCGGAGTAGCTTTCGAGGCGACCAATTAGTCGAACGATCATTTTTACGTAGCGAAGGATAACATGCGTATGCGTACGCATGTGCACGCCGGTAAGTTGAATCGCGGTGTGCAAAAAGTACGATGTCGTACAATTTATGCCAATTCATTTCATTCGAGTCGATGAAATTCCAATTTCGTTTTTATCAAATACAGAGTTTCAACGGTCTGTCCGACCGTTTTTCTTCTTCTTTTTTCACCGCAGATAAGTACCTTCTGCTTTAAGTGCACTTTAACTGACGCTGTAAAGAGAGAGGAAAAAATCTCTTGGATTCTGTAATTCGTATGGTAATGTAATAAAGGAGCGAGCGTGATCACAATTGCTGTAATTTTGCTTGCTAAACGCATATTCGAACGTGTGACGATAGTTGTAAAGATCGTCAGTAAGGAAGTCCTTGGGTAAGTTGGAGGCGAGGAGTGCTCGGTGATCTTCCAAGTGCAGCACCCCTTAGCTGCGTCCTCGCAAAGGATGGGTGACCGCGGGAGAAAAAAAGAAAAAAATTCTCTCTTTGGTCGTTTTTTAATATTTCGGGGGGTTGTATATATAGATAATAAAATAAACTATAACATTAACTACTTCTCAGGCTTCAACAATTATAATTATTCGAACGCGAGAAAACTTAATACAGGAAAATAATTACAAATGCTACAGACATTAAACAAAAGGAAGGGAGAGAAGTTGTTTCCAAATTTCACTCTGAATTAACACTTAAAATTAGTAAAAGTTTGACACTGGTGTGAGATTCTCTCGAGTAACGCTGAAAATTTCGGGCAGAAGAATTCTCTCGTTTTATATGCATATAGCTAGGACGCGCAAAGTACATACAGTCTCTCTTTGGAATAATAGCCGCGTTCATTTTCGAGCGTTATTACCGCGCAGCCCGAGTATACATAATTACCCACTACTGTCCTGCTTATTTTAATAACAACGGGCTGGCGTTAGGGAAATAATAGTAATTGCAAATGCTTTAATTCATCGAAGGGGGGTATGCGATGGGAAACCGTGCAAATTTCCAATTTTCGAATAATGATACCGGTTACACTTTGTACAACATTCGTTTCCAATATATGTGTCTATATATCCTGCAGGAGAAAGAATGACAAAAAGAGGGAGAAAGAAGGAAAATGATAGAGGGAGAGAATTGCCAAAGAAAGAGAGAAAACGACAACGAGAGAGAGAGAGGAAGAAGGGAGAATGACAAAGAAAGAGGGAGAAAAGGAGAGAGAGAAGAAATAAAAGAAGATACAGAAGCTGCAGACAGATAACCATTCGACGACTCGAATGCAACGATGGAAGTTCCAGGGAGAAAAAGGACGAATAAACGTCGTAAGCCTTTCGATGGGTCTACTTACAGTCTGCAGTATATATGGGGGGATCGATACTTCAAACTGGTGGTCCTGCATATCTACGGCGATTGTATAAGGGAACCTGTGTTCCTCGATTTAGTTACAATTTTACTTTTAACACGGTCTTTTTATACACCGTGTAAAGAAGGTAGACCGGCAGAGGTTAGAGGTATGTAGGTAAACCGTAAGCGGTTTCTCGCGTTATATGCAAATATTGCGATATTTTAGGTTTGCTAGTGTCACGTGTCACGGAAGAAAAATTACCGCTTCCGGGTATATTGTAAATTCGCTCTATCTCGCGAACTTCAGTTAAATTAGCTAACCATGCCACGTGGTAAGCTATTTTTCTTTCTCGTCGCGCGATATTTTTATTCTGATACGCTTGCTTATTTTCTTTCTCTTTATTTCTTTTTTTTTTTATCAAGCAAAAGAAACTTTGTCATTCGTTTTTTCTTTTTTTTTTTTTTTTAAATTTAATTAAATCCTCGTGATTCATGCGTTGAAAATTATTCGATTCTTTCGGTATATGGGTTATATACGGAGCTGTTGGAAAATGATCTCTGCCTGGAAACAAGAGATTAATACGAAATTTCAAGATCTAATAAGGATTTTGTAGCAGCAAGTCCAGCCACGCCCTCGGGCACACCGACGTCGCGTGTGACAGCTTGCTACGTTAACCCTTTGAGAATCTCATAACGAAACACTATCTCAAAATTCCTAACCTAACCCAGTATTAAAGTGACATCACACTTGGATCGTGGGATGTCAGGTTAATTATACGGTAACGTCAACGAAGCGTGTCTAATCGAATTCTCGGGTAATCAAGTACAATATATTTACACAAGTAACACAAAATACAAACACTTCCAAGTTTTCGAATAAACGAATCTTCGAGAATCCAAAATTACTAAGAATATGATTAAAAATAGGATCACCCAATGTAACGCAATTAAGCAAAATCCCCCAAAAAAATTCAAACAGAAGAACTAAAAAAATTCAAAATTACCAAGAATCTAGATCACTGATAAAGAAAAGTAAGGGAAAGAAAAATACAGTATTCCAAAAGAAAATTCAAAATTACCAAGGATCTAGATCACTGATCTTCAAGTGCGTCGTTTCTTAATGCAAGTTAAAAAAATTTTTAAAATAACGAGAAGAAATGTCATTTCTTTGTGAAATCAGCGAAAAACAGTATTACAAATTTCTTAGTGCATCCTAGAATTTTATTAATTAATTTACACCTGCGACGAGACAGAAAGGGTAAAAAAAGAATCGCTGATCGAGGCGAAAGAAAAATCAGCGAACGCGGCGTAAATTATCGAGGAATCGTCGAACCCGTTACAAGAGCCTCGGAAAAATCCTCCGGCAATGCCTGACAGTGAGAGAAGAAAAGGCGAGCGCGATTCAGCGGTTCGGGACAATTATCAGGGGTGAAATTTAGCCGCGGAGTCAGCCAGCGGCTGGTTATTTAATCCCACGAAACGGCCCTCGTATTTCCAGGTTCAGCGCGACACTGTGAGCAACTTGTTCTCGCGAGTCGTGTCTCGGGCAATTCCTCCAACGAGTTTGCAGCGTCGTTTCAACGCGACGCTTTTATTACAGTCCTTCTTGTTATTCAAATCCTCGCGCGCTTCTGTCCGTTTTACGTCGCCACCGGAAAATTCAACCGAGATATCTTCTCTCTCTCTAACTCTGTCTCTCTCTCCCTCTCTATCTTCGTCGATCTTGGCATCGAGAGAAAGCAACTTGCATCTTTCCTTCCTTTCTCTGCTCCGACGAAAATGGGAACGTTGCTATGTTCGGCTTATAAATCTCCATTAAATCCCAACGACGTCTCGTTCGTTGCTTACTCTTCTTCACTTTTCGTCGTTGAACAAGAATTGAACTACGCGAGACTTTTTTTGGGGAGGTTGAATCGTTGACTTTTGTTTTTCGCGTTTGGCTGGGGGGATATGGAACATGGATTCTAGGCGTGTTTCGGTGTTTATTGAAGGTGAAATTGGGGGGAGAACGGGTGTGTGTATGGAGAGCGATTGTTTGTGGAAGATTTTAAATGATTTTGAAGATTTTGGTGAGAAACTTTGAATCATTGATCGGTATCAGAGAGCAAGTATAGAAATTGTTTTTTGAAAGTTATTAAAATTGTTTGAAAATTATTTTTGAAATTCGTTAAAATTATTTAGAAATTATTTCTAAAATTTTTACTTGGAGAGACTTGCAGAGACTTAAAAAAAGAAATTTATCTCGCTATATAAAATTTATTAATTTACTTATAAAAATTTAAATCAGTATATGTTCACTATAATCCTGAACTAAATTCACAGTCTTAAAAACATTTACCCAAAAATACCACAGCTACTCCTTTTCCAAAACCCAAAACCTTACCAATCCCATAAAAAGTGAAAATCAAGAGAAAAATGACCGCCTTAAATTGAAGTCATTTCAATTTAATAAAATTCCCAATCTTCCATCTGAACTCACACGATCGAATTCTCCTGTACCAACGATGTTTCCATAATTTTCCAACGTGAGGTTCCTTTCGTTCCCTCCCGATCCTCGTTTTTCGCCGTCCACGCAATTAGGACTTGTGACCTATATACGCGGTGATTCGAATCCCAGATCCGTTGTTGGACGTGTATCCGCGGAATCGTCGTTTCCTAGCTGGAAAGATCGATGAACCAAACAGGCGCGCGTATTGTAAACAAGGGAGATTAACGGTGTTGCAGCGTTCGGTGAGCACACGCGCGATCTTCTCGATTGCCTCTATAGCCTGATGTGGCATTTTCCGATACACGCGGCTCAAGTTAATTCAGAAACAATCAGGCGGCTGTATGGTAGTTTCAATTAACCCCCGAAGATCGTTTGCTGTTCGAATGGACGAATTGAATTTAAGACGGTTGGTTTTTTTGCATTCACTTTCAGTTCTGATGTTTCAGACATGGAATAGCCCAACTATTTTTGTGTATATTGTAGGAACTTGGGGAAAAATATTGTGGGACCCAACGGGAATCGAACCCGGGTCCTTCGGATTAGCAATCCGAAGCTTTGCGCGCTATGCCAACCACTCCCTCTCTATTGTCCCTTAGAGGTTTCCTATTTGGGTATGGAGGCCCCGATACTACACTCGGCCATCCTGAACTGACATTCGCCCTCGAATGAACTCAACACTCAACACTTTCGGGTACCACTCCCCTCACACAGTGGCACTCTCCGCCGAAACTCTGTTTCTCAACTCTTTTTGGGAGACGTGCAACCCTCTCACATGTTTTCATCTCACAGCGCCTGGCTTCCCCCATGAACGAGCCTCCATTTGTAGGAACCTAGGGAAAAATATTGAGGGACCCAACGGGAATCGAAACCGGGTCCTTCGAATTAGCACGCCGAGGCTTTGCACGCTACGCCAACCACTCCCTCTCTATTGTCCCTTAGAGGTTTCCTATTTGGGTACGAAGGCCCCAATACTACAGTATCTAAGAGTAGCTGACTGGAAAAATCACACATTCTAAATTTTCTCATAACGATATTTATGTGGGGCGGTCTAGCTCAGCGGTAGCTAGACAAAACCTACCGAAAGACGACGGCTGTCGTGTGAGAGCGGTGCGTCGGTGAGGCGCGAGACGAGCGAAAGAGGCAGTCGTCAAGTGGCCACCGAGTCGTTTGTATCTATCATTTTCTTTTTTCTATTTTCTTTATTAAATCTTACAACGTTGACGACCCGTTGTTGCTCCCTTCTCCCTGTTCACATCCTGCATTTATAATGGTAAAATGAAACAACGCGAACAAAGAACCGAAGATTGATACCGAAAAATTGATCTTCCCACTTCTACGAATTTTTATCCCGATCTATACGTAAATACTCTCTTCAACTAATTAATATTTCCATAATAACATTCGTACATCTCCATTTCTCGTAACATCACATTCACGCCCGCGAGAACCAAGAAAAATAACCAGATAAAATCTCCTCGCTGCCGTCTCATAAAATATTCAGGGCACACAATTTTCAAAATGAACCCAACTCACCATCACACACACACAGACAGGCAAAATTTCCTATTTAAATACCGCACCGATATCCTCGCTTCAATTCCACATACATTACGACGAACATAACGCATGCTCGATAAAAATGAAAATTCGCCCGAAATATAGCATCGATGTTTCAAAGGATTTTCTCGCTAATAGAAACAGAAGAATAGAAAGAGATGACTGGAGCAAAGAAAAAAGGAAAAGAAATGGAAAATTGCCGATGAATTGGGCGGCTGCGTCGTTTGGAGAATTGATAGGAAGGAGGAAACGTAGAAAGAAAAGGAAGAAAGAGAAAAAAAAAAAACAGGGGAAGAGTGTTCCGTGCCAAGTCAATACTTCGTTCGCGATAACGTCACTCGATTACCGATTAAAAGATTTCGATATCGAGCCTCTCGTATCTGGCCAAATAATCAATCGTGGAAGAGCACAGATGTGCTTTTTTCCCACCCCTTTCTATCTCGTTTCACTTTATTTTTTCCTCCCTCGTTTTTTTATTTCCTGTAGTCGATTAACTCTTTACCGCTGCTATCGAGCCAATTTGTTTAACGTTTCAGACCGTGGCGCAATGAATCGGTGTCCACTTTGTCCCAATTTCTGTGTCTCTTTCCTTCTATAAACCAACGAGTCGCAATTTTCCACGAAATAGAAGGAAAAATTTCAATCTTCTCCCCGTTATACCCCCCTTCCTCTGGTGTGTAAAAAAATATTGTAGGGTTTGACGGTTAAAATTTGATGCGACGACTCTTGTTGGCGAATAGAGAAATCAAATTCTTGCTTATCGCAAATTTATAAGGTAAAATCGAGGAGAATTATTGAGATTAAGATAAACTTAGATATAATTGATCTAATTAGCAACGCACACAGGCCCTTCTCTATCTTCGATTAACTCGATTACTCGACTGTGTACGTATATGAACACACATACTGCGAAACAGTAGCTACGTAGCTCGCAGAGGCACACTGGACGCTTGATTCTTCTTCCAAGTTGGGCTGTTCGTTGCGTGCTCGAACTCGGTGCCACTGCATCTCGTACGCGGCGACGATTAGCGAGGAATTAGTTCACACGAAAACGCGTAAATCGATTGGAAATCCGCGTATAATCGAAGGAAGCACTGAATTTTCTACGAGACTACGATCGCGTCGTATAAGCGTCGTTCGTCGAGGCACTGGTTCGGTAGGCTCGTAAACACCGACTGAGGACGAGTCGTCCTGCCCGATTTCAGCTCGCTGTTCGCACGCAGTTGTTCCAGGAAGAGACCTCAGGCTTGCCTTATAATATCGCGTGCGACTCGTGATAGTTTTTCTGCCACCAAACATAATAAACACGGGCCAGGGTCGTTGTGTGTACATCGAGCCAAACACAGAGCTGGGTGCCCTATCGAGAGTGAAACTATCGCGAGTTGCTCTCGAGAGTATCTCTCGCGAGTGAACACTAAGTGTGAGAGTGACTGAGAGCAGCGCTCGAATGTCTGAGAGTTGACGTGTCGCGATACGATATCGTATTGCTGTGCAAACTTGAAGTAGTTTCGTACTCACGTGCGAGTGAAAAGTGTCGGGAAAGTAAATTCGTGGAGAAATCGAAGAAGAATCGATTGATTCGCGATGAACGTCGAAACTTTTCAAGATAAAAATAGAAACCGCGTTTTTCCAGAGAGCACTGTATTGTCAAATATCGGATTTCAGTGAAAATTCTAATTTTTAATTACGCACCAAGTTTCCTTCGGATAATTGATCACCATAATCCTAAATTAGTGTTAGACACTCAAAAAACAAAATTTGAATTTTTACTATACACTTCAATTTTGCAATATCAAAATCCTCGTCCTTTTAGTTTCACACACAGGGTGTCTCATTTCAACAATAATCTCCGAAAGGTATCGACGACAATCCGGCCACAGAAAACAGTGAAAACACGTTCATTTTTGTAAGAAATAAAGACCGAAGGGTCGGTAAAAATTGACAAAGAAACTATCGAGAGAGAATGACACGGCGGAATCCATTTCTGGGACTTTCATACGCTATGAAATCGGCTCGTAAAATTCTCGTCAGTTTTCGAAAGGTTCGCGGGTACAGTTATCGCCGGTTTACGGTCGAGAAGCCTTGAAACGCGCGGTGGCGGCCGCGGTTTCCACGGGGGAGAAAAAGGAAGAAAAAAACTGATCGAACCGGAAGTGAACGCGGTCCTCCCGCGTATCGTAAACTCGTCGAAGCGTTGATCATCGTAAAAATAAAAATGCTGCCGCTTAAAGTGTCGACGTTGGGTATTTCGAGCTGTGCCTCTCGACGTTTCTCGATAACACGCCTCGTTTATCGATCAGAAACGATCGAGGCGAAAGAACAAGGACCTTGCTTTGATATCGGAATGATGATGGAGGAAATGAACGTTGAAGAATGATCGAAATCGATTGGGAAAAGTTTCGTGAGTCTGGATTACGATAAAGAAGATTTTGATTATTTTTAATCGGGCGTGTGAAGCTGAAAAAGTGTATTTTTAGTTGCAAATGATCTATACTCGATGGTAAAGAAATTTAGTGAGTTTCAGTTGGAAAATATTAAATTTAATGAATGAAGATTAAGTAAAAGAATAAATTTTATGAATATTAATTAAAATTTAGTTAATTTCATGTTAAAAAAAAATGTTTTTAGTTGCAAATGATCTATACTCGATGGTAAAAAAGATTTAGTGGGTTTCAGTTGGAAAATATTAAATTTTGTAAGTAACGATTAAGTAGTAGTAAAAAATTTATGAATATTAGTTAGGATTTAGTGAATTTCGTATTTAAAAAAGTTATGGTAAACCAGAATATTGAACGATAATACAGAAAGTCAGAAAATATTAGTTAGAGTTAGTCTGAAATTAATTATGGCGAATAAAAACTTCGACGACAATAAGAAACTCGTGAATACTTGGTAAATAATAGTTCAGTTCATACTGGAACTAATTACGGTAAGAAAAAAATTCAACAACGCTAAAAAAATCTGGAATATTAATTAAAATTTAGCGACTTTCATATTGAAGTTAATTATGACGAGTAAAAACATTATGAATATTAATCGGGAAATGCTTAATTACAAATTGGAATAAATTACGATAATTAAAAAGATGGAATAATAGGAAGAATTTAAATGACAAAAGGTTGATTATCAGATGCTACGTTCTATTCTATATTGAGAGAAATTATGGTCCCTGTTGGTCGGTAATATTCGTCACTTTCGAGGATCGTCGTTTAGAGAAAACGTGTTCTTCCTCCTCTATAGCGTATGCAAAGTGCCTAAAACGCTCAAGGCACACGAACACGTACAAGTGCAACTACAGGTCTTTTCAATTCGAGTTACCTCGAGTCTCGTAGAATTGGAAACGGTAGACTCGAATAGACTATTCTAAAGCGACGAGACCCTGTAGACTCTTGTCTAGACATTTAGGTGGAGGACACGAACGACCTTGGACCCTATAGTCTCGACTCGATGTCTTTGATCCTGAGGAATGCAGCGAGATTGGTCGATGATTTTGGAGGTCAAGGACCACGAGATCCTGACGATCTTTTGGATCTTTGAGAATTCGAGGAATTCAGACGTCTTTGAAGGCTTCGAAGGTTTTAGCGTACCTCGAGGATTTCTCGTTTTTTTTTTTTTTTATTTTTCAAGTTTCTTTCGATCAATGAAATTTATCAACGTTAACGTATTTTGAATTTTTTGGAATCTTAGATAGTCTGAGATTTAAACGGTTTTGTGGATTATGAAGATCCTTTGGAATATTTGATCCTTTGGAACTCCTGGTGTAAGCTGAAGTACGTCGGAATATGTAGATTCTCTTTAGAAGTGAACTTCTTCGTTAATTAACAATTTTAGATACTTCAAGAGTTGGTACGAAATCTTGAAGATCCTTGCCAATTTCCTGTCTGTCGAAACCCTCGGAGTATCTAAATATTTCACTATATCCTAGCTCTCCTCTTGACAGATGAAATTGATCGAATAAAATATATCTAACAATCAGACATATCTGAAGATTTCCTTAAGATTTCCAGGTTCCCCAAAAATTTCCAATCTCTTGAAAATCTTCCAAATTCTCCAAAATATTCCGGAATATTCTGAACGCGTTAGAATATCCGTTTTCACATTCCACGCTAATTCTTCAATCGCCAAAACTCCATTCAAAAACACTAAAATATTGGAAAAATATTTGTACCGCCATGATTTTTATTATTTTTCTTTATATATTATTCTAGTATTTAATAAATGGTTCTCGAACTGTCAGAAATCTGATATAAAAAGAAAAAGAAAACAGAACAGCAAAATTGGCGAATTCTTCGGAATCCTTCACGGATCGGTCGAAAACAGAGGAGAGCGAAGAGCAATTTAAGGAGCGACGCGAACAGGTGAACCGTTTCACCGGGTTTTTCTTGCTTGCTGAAGTGAAGCAAGGAGGAGAGAGACAGAGAGAGAGAAAGAGAGAAGAAGAGGGGAGGATCAGACGAGGAGACCGCCGGGAACGGCATTCATCGAGCGGTCGAGCGATTCGCAGTGACGCGAGTTATGCAATCGCCGACTGGCCTTGCGCCAATCTCGCGTATCACTCGAACTCGTCCCACGAAAACAGAGAGAGAGAGAGAGAGAGAGAGAGAGATGGTCCAGCGAGCGAAAAAGAGCCGCGGCGCGACGCGGCGAACACGTTTCTGCGTGTACCGAGTAGCGGATTACGAAACGAGCCGCGTGTGTCACACTCCCTGGCCGCGTGCGTGCCTCGCTATCTCGTCGTGAACGTTTTCTATCGCTGTCGTCTATTCGCCTCTATTTTCCCCTCGAAACATAGACAGTTTTCCATAATGTTTCTCAGACAATATTCATAGTTGCTGAGAAATTCGATATTTATCAAATTTGGTCCGCAAAATTTTGTATATTCAGAACCTCCATTTTTTCTTTTGTCTCTGTTCAAAGTAGGATCGTTTTGTCCTTAATCCTTTCACTGCTGTTGCCGCCTATAGGCGTTTTGAAAGTCTTTAAACCTTCATGTTTGTCCCAATATTTATCAAATTTGGTCCGCAAAATTTTGTATATCCAGAACCTCCATTTTTTCTTTTGTCTCTGTTCAAAGTAGGATCGTTTTGTCCTTAACCCTTTCACTGCTGTCACCGCCTATGGGCGTTTTGAAAGTCTTTAAACCTTCATGTTTGTCCCTTGTGCGCTTCTATCTTAATTTAATAAAAGAAATTTAGAAACGATAAATTCTTGAATTTTAACATTAAAATATTTGTAAAATTTTTGAAACAGAAAGTTGGTACATGCAATAAATAGAAAGAAATGCAGAGGATAACGCAATCGTGTGAGAAAGAGAAGTGGTGGAGGAACGAGGCTCGATGACCTTGACGGGCCAAAATATTCGATTCAGACTATAGCCAGTATATCAGCGAATTAAAAGCGATCTAGCGACGGTATGAATAAACAGATCTGTCTGATTTTCATCCCATTCAACAGAGGAAACTCTAAAGATTCATCTACGATAAAAAGAAACTTATTTTCGTTAGAATATTAAAAATTACAACAAATTTAAGTTTGATTTTTATCTCGTTTTTCGTTCTCACGTTGAATTTTATCGTGTCTAGAGGAAATCTTGACCTATCTCGTTTTTATCAGCTCGATGCATATCGTGCAAGAGGAAAGCAGCGTGGAGCGTTCGAGTAATTGGTCTGTTAACATCGTCTGATGCTCGTAGCAAACACGTTTCTAGGTAAACTACGCTCACGACACGATGTCTACGAGTTCAACAGAGTCGGGCAAGAGCAAACTACGAAACCATCCGAAAATTACCGTGCACCGTGTAAGTTAGCCAAAGAGGAATTCAATCTTTAACGAACTCGAGGAAATGAAACTTGGGAAAAATTCGAAATCACACATCACTCGTCCTCTCTATACACTTACACTTTGTAATCTCTGATAATTCCACACTTTATACAAGGTAAGAGATAAATAAGAAGTTTGCAGATGATGTAATGAAAAGTGACAGCTGACGTGCGAACTAACGTGATTGGAAATTTTTCATTCACTTCGCCGAGTGTCATAATTGTAAACATTCGTGTCTTTTTTTTTTTTTTAACACTTTATACATATATTCGTTAATTTTTTGAAACACTCTTCGAGGTAACATGACGAGACTCTTTTTAATTACTCTGTTCGATGTAATATTGTAACTTTAGAAAATGGTGTGCGATATTTTTCTGACACCCTGTATGTGTCACGAAATACTCCACGGTAAAGTATTTTGAAATTCTTGGAAAATAGGAAAATATGAATGAAAAATTCTCAAATCTCAAATTTTTGCAATTCCTTTCCAAAAATGACACAATTCGACCAAACATGGCGTCGCTCTTTCTGAACACCCAGTGTACATCTGGAAACAGTCTCGAACGCTACCACAATAATTCACAATGTTTTGAAATTCTTAAAAAAAAATATGAAAAACTCAAATTTTTGCAATTCCTTTCCCAAAGTGACACAATTCGACCAAACATGGCGTCGCTCTTTCTGAACACCCAGTGTACATCTAGAAACAGTCTCGAACGCTACCACAATAATTCACAATGTTTTAAAATTCGATTAATCCTTGTATATCAGAGATTCCCAGAGACAGTTGCAATCTCTCCAGCGATTTACGCACACCGTGTCCACGATTTTCCACGATCGAACGTCCGTTGGAATTCTAATGACGCTCAAACAACGGAATCGTAACTCCGGTGAGAATCAAACGGTTAATTATGAACTCCGTTAAGCAATTATCGACGGTCAAACGATTCGTGTACTCGGATTATTTGAATGGAGAGAGAGGTGATCGGAACTTTCAATGCTGCAACAGATGTATCGTGCATCATTTCCAATTAACGTCGAATGATGTACGGTGACTCTCATCGATATTCGAACACTATTTTCGAACAGTGTCACTTTTTTTAAATTCAACCTAACGACTTGAGTTCCATTCGAAGAATTACGATTAGTATACTAGATGACGTGTGCAAAAAATTTGGAAAAAATTGCAATTTATGGGAATCACGAAGAAAATAGAGCTAAAGTTCGCATCTATAGTGGAATTTGTCACCGTCAAATATTTTCTTCCTTAGTCTTATCTGTGTCCACAACTAGTCACCAACTTTCGCCATTACTCACACTAAACTCTTCAATTCACCTTTCAACTCTTGTACACAGTCGTGACCCAAAGTTCATCTTCCTCGAACCCTTAAATAACCCTACTTTTCCATCCTCGAGTCATTCTCAACATTACCATCCGTGTGTCACGTTCCTTTAATAAAGTTTCTTTTCTACGTAACATCGACTTTTAATTCCTCCGATTTAAATGTCACCCCAATACCTGCCCTCAATTTCCAAAAACTGAGGGGAAACGGGGCATCGCAGTACGAAGAAAGACTCGATTTCACGAAAAATTCGAAGAACAGAGATAGTAAGTGACCCGAAACCCTTGATTCTCTTTCGTTTCATACAACAATAAACACTCCCTCTGTCCCAAAACAAGTGTCACACCGATCACTTACATTTCGTTTCAAAATACTTGCAAAGAAAGGTGGAAAAGTGAAAAATTAAATCGTAAATTACAAAGCTAGTGTAAGACGGAGGCGGCGAGATCGACACAACGCCGTACGGTTAGGCGAGCGCGTGCGCGGGGGACAAAAGACGAGCGGGTCTTCTTGTCGTGCGTAGCGTGGGTACGCGTGTGAAGAGAGTGCAAGCTGAAGCGCGTGTGTGGAAAGCGCGAGCTGAAGCGCGTGTGAAGAGAGCGCGAGCTGAAGCGCGTGTAAGAGAGCGCGAGCTGAAGCGCGTGTGAAAAGAGCGCGAGCTGAAGCGCGTGTAAGAGAGCGCGAGCTGAAGCGCGTGTGAAGAGAGCGCGAGATGAAGCGCGTGTGTGGAAAGCGTCGTACAGCCACGGCTTCAAGAAAAACGCGCGTGCCTGTAATAACAATAAAATAATACTAAACCTAACAGCTAATTTTTCCAAAATAAATAGCGTTAGTATTAATTAGTTTCATAACTGGACCGTCGAGATCAAACATTTCAGATTAAAAAAAAAAAACACTAGATGAAATACTGTGGATCTATAGATTTCACAGAAGAGGAACATTATCGTTGATACGTTTGTACGTTTAATTGACAGTGGCAAAGTGGTCAGCAGCCACATACGGCTTTCGCAAACAAGGCAAATTTTGCTGGATACCTGTCAAGGTTTATTCGCAGATCTGCGTTAATTAACCGTCGACTGCGCATTTTTTCGTCGATCCTTCGAAATGTTCCGAGCAGCCTCCTCGGATCGTTGAGAGGTCCTGAAGTCGTTGGATATAATCGCGAGAGTATTACGAACAGCCTCTTGAAAGTGAAAAATTTCATTTGGTCAATGAGAGAAGAATAATAAAAAGTCTAAATACTCGGAGTGGCGTTTGAGTAGAGCGGCGAGAGGGGCTCTCGAAGTCACTAGAAATAATTGCAGCGATGACAGGAAGAAAGGCAAGTTGAATTTCATCGATAAAAGAGAGAGAAATAGAAGGAAAGGTTCTGGGAGTTTCGCGAAGTAATCGCGAAAGTTTCTCGTCAAAGTGGAAATTACAGCGGGAAATTCAATTTCGTCAGGGGGATGATGGGGAAGTAATAGAAAGAATGGGGAAATGATAAATACTTTTGTCGATGGAAATACTAACAGAATTGTTAATTGTATTATTTATTGGACTTAGAATTACATTATAGAATTATGCGAGAAAATCCGCCCCGAAGACGGTGAAGCGGGCATCTTGAAGCCAGGCCCAGCGCTTTGGGTCTTTCCCTGGGTCTGTTCTTCACGAGACCCTCGGAGCACACTTTTTGCGTAACATATACTATTGTAAAAACACGTTCGATTCATTTCACACCCACCCTACTCCGAGTCAGAGTACTTTCTGACTATTACTGTTGGGACAGCAAGGGGACGGTTTTACGATACGTGATTTCTAATTCAATAAACCGTTATTTTTAATTTAGCAGACCGGTCTGCAGCCAACATACTGCACCTAGAATTTCTCAAATATTAACACGTTGACTGCCATGGGGGGTCACCGGTCACCGGCACTCGACTTGGCTGCAGCGCCGTGGGGGTCACCGGTGACCCGGCGTCGCGTAATAAAAAATTCATGTTGGCGCCATGGGCAAACCACGTAAAATGCGCGCGGCAGTCAACGTGTTAAAGAATAGGCTATTGTTCAGTCAGTAAGGCAAGCTATCATAAAGTCACCCCCAAAGGGTCTTCGAAACCGATGCAATTACCGAGGCCTCTCGGCACCTGACCTTCCGAACGAGTCGGAGAGTCAGAGTTGACCTGGCCGGGTTTTCCCCCCTTGTTGTCAAATTTCCGTCCAGCAAGGACCATCTTCGTCACCTCCGCTCCAAGGACGTGACGCGCTCCTGGCGCAATGGAAGGGGGTGACACGGGGTTGGTCACTTAGTAATTTTAAGAACCTCCCTTCGAGTCCCTTCTTCAAATTTTAGAAGATTTGGAGAAGGGACGACTCGATAAGAAGGCCGATTTACCTTAAGACGACAGAGTGTTGGTACACAGACCAGCAGTTACCTCAGGAATCGTTAAAGATTCACTCAGACTCTCGACGCAAGAGATTCAATCTTCAGACCCGAGTGCTTAACAATTACAGTAAATTTTCTACAAGTGTCAGTCAGTTTGGATTCTACCAAATCCTACCAGTCAGGAAAATAAATCGTACGGTAAGGGGTTAAAACGAAATTAAAAAAAGAAAGATTAAATGTCACCAAAATGAAGAAGGAAACGTGCAAATCCCGAAAGACTCTAATTACCCTGTAGATCCTTAAACCACCCTTTAAGAAGATCCCAAAACTCCGGGAGAAACGGTTGAAAGATAATCAGAACTGTCGCGAAAAAGGAAGAAAAGTGTCTCCGAAGGATGGAAATGAAATTTCACGAACGACCAGAGACAGGGGAAGGGAGGAAGAGAAAAGGAGGAAGAAACGTAGCCAGGAAACGATTACACGAGCGTAAAAAAAGGCGCGCTCTGCCCACGGTGCACGTGTGAGTCGGTGGTGACGCGTACCACAGCCTCGTCCACGCACGTGACTATCAGTTCGTGGTACGGCCACGTACGATGTGGATCGTGAATATGCAAGTGTGCGTAATCTCGGGACGCAACGCATGGCGATCCTCCCGTACCACGCACCATTGCCACCGCTCCGCGAACGAGTACGTGTTGCCTGCCACCGAGGGCCATTTTCGACTCGTGCACCAGGCGAACCCGTGGAAACGCTGCATTTCGCCGTTCAATGATTCCAATTAGGGCACACGTGTGTGTGTGTGTGTGTATGCTCGTTTTACGAGGTGGAAAGATGGAACGTCTTGTATAGATTGAGAAATTTAAAGAGTTGGATGAAAATTGGCCGTCGAAGGGCCATTTCTGATTCGTGTGAAAGGGAACTCTTGGAATTGATAGATTTTGTCGTTTGGTTATTGTAATTAGGATACACTTGTGTACTCGTTTTAGGAGATAGAAAGATGACAGGTTGCTTTATGAGGAATTTAAAGAGTTTACCCAAAATTGATCGTCGAGGGCCATTTCTGATTTGTGTAAAAGTGAATCCTTAGAATTGCTAGATTCGGTTGCTCGATTATTGTAATTAGGGTATGTGTATGATTAACGAGATGGAAAGGTGAAAGGCTGTTTTATGAGTAATTTAAAAATTTCGCCAAAAATTGACCATCGAGGGCCATTTTTGATTTGTGTAAAGGGAACTCTTGGAATTGATAGAATTGGTTATTCGATTATTGTAGTTGGGGAGCTTGTGTGTGTTTAATGAGATGGAAAGACGAAAGGTCGTTTTACGAGGAATTTAAAGAGTTGGATGAAAATTGGGCATCGAGGGCCATTTTCGATTTGTGTAAAGGGAACTCTTGGAATCGGTAGATTTGGTCGTTCGATTATTGTAATTAGAGTATCGTGTATGTTTAAGGAGATAGAAAAATGGAACGTCTTGTGACAGTTAAAAAATTTGACGAGTAATTTAATGAACTGAGCAAAAATTAGCCATTTTTGATTTGTGTAAAAGTGAACACTCGCAATCACTATAGATTTGGTCACTCAATTACTATAAGTATCTAATTTAACGCTTCCCATTTTTTTCCTGCAATTTGACGTTCGAATTACAACTCACACGCACAGTTACTCTCAAAAATATTTGGACACTATAATTACGAGGCTATCAGCGCAACAGCGGCCTAATCACAGAACGTTCATCCTCAGGCTGTATCCAATGAAATTATCGACGTTTTAAAATATGTTTAGAAATTTCTATCTTTAGGTACCTTTGTATGACTTTTCAATTAAGATTGCTTAGGCTACTATAGAATTAAAGTGCTGCTGTGTACTAGGCGGCTCATGCTGAATTTTAGACGAATGTCAGATGATCATTTCCAGCCCCTACTCGATCAAAAAAAAAAAGGAGAGGGGTGAAAAATCGGGAAGCAAAGCGAAACGTGGAAAATCGAATTAGAAACGAGGTAAAAGCCGGGCCAAGAGAATTACGGGACACCGGACGATGGTGAGGGGCGGGTAATAGCGAAGTAATGGGGTTCCAGTCTCACTTTGGCCCGGTCCGGAATTTATTTCGCCATTTCGTCCTTTTTCTCGCCTCGATGGCCCGGCACTCGACATCGTCGCGACGATGGATTCGCGGATCGACACAAAGAAACGCGTGCCAACATTCCTCCAGCCTCTATCCAACCCCTTGACTTCCACTCTCGACCCTTCGAATGATTTTCCATTCGGGGGAAAGTCTTTAGAAAAGCCTCTTTTCTTTTACGTTTAACCCTTTCAGGCCTAATATAAGAAAAATATTTTTGAAAAATAGTACAGATGTTTATAAATAATTATCCTATTGTCCAGTTTGAAGAAATGCTTTATTCTGATGATTCAAATTTCCAACTTCCCTATTATTCGAAATTGTAAATTAAAAAGTGTAATGTACTAGTAACTCAAATTTCTAATTTTACT
>NW_017100857.1:719951-720540 GCF_001263275.1 Habropoda laboriosa
TATACTAATTATTCAAATTTCACAATTATTCGAAATTACACAATTTGAAGAATTGGCAAAATTCTAATAATTTAAATTTACAATTTCAAAATAACTCGAAATTACACGATTTCCAAAAATGCAACGAAATTCCAATAATTTAAATTTACAATATCAAAATACAGTAAATTCTCTACAAGTGTCAGTAAGTTTGGATTCTACAAGTGTCAGTATAGATGGTCTTACGCCTAGGTGACATAATTCTGATGAAAATGACATCAAACACGACATAATTTGAACAACATTTACTTATTAACACGTTCACTGTCGCGCCAGATTTACAGGTTGCTGTCAGGCGGCCACAAGAAAATACATTTTAAGCATAGCATTATAGTATTATGCTTTATAATTTTTTTTTCAATTGAAAATAATGTCTAGCTAGCTATGACGTTCAAAATTTTTAGTTGACAACATCTATTGTAATTATTGTAAACATTTGAGGCACTCCAGTCACTGATGACCACCATGGCCATATCGAGGAAACAATCTAACGTTAAAACTTATTGAGTGATTAATTTAATTTCATAATATATCGCTTTGAATAAATTAC
>NW_017100857.1:722091-736197 GCF_001263275.1 Habropoda laboriosa
ATTTATTTCATGGTATTGTAACAAGCAAACGTTGAATACATTTTTCATTCGTGTAAGAAGAATTATTTAACACGATAAATTTAGCTGTACTATGGTTATTTTTAATCTACGACCACAGGTCAACCTGATTTTTAATCCCTACGAAATTAATTTAACCACGAGTAAGTAACGAGAACGCTAAAACCTATGTTTCCATTGAAGAATATTGTAAAAACGTATAAATTGTTATATGCAATGTTATAACAAATTGTCGGAAGTATAAATTTTTAATAAAATTGTGAAAATTGATAAATTATACCGTGTTACGATATCGGAAATCTCCCGCGAAAATCTCCCGCGAAAATTTCCCGCCTGACCTAACCGACGATTTTGCTAATGACTTTGGGGAGAGGGTACCGCAGGTATATAAGGACCCGCCGATGTCCCGCGAAATCATTTACCCTTTATACTGGGCCCTAGACACTTCGCGGCGTATTTTGACCTGAAGGTTCTGAGATGTGAATAGAGTGGTCGGGGGCTACTAGCTAGTCTATGTCCACCCTGTACACACTCAGCCTTCTTGTAACACTTGTATACATTAGAATCAATTAGAATTTCTATTACTAATTATTAAACAAATTTTAACAATTACCGGCACTCGCTAGGCACGTAATATCAGACTTTAAATACTCGACTTCGAACTTCGGTTTAGTCATAATTCTATTAATGTTATAATAACGTATAATTTATTAATTTTCACAATTTTATTATTAATTTATACTTCCAAAAATTTGTTAAAACATTACATATTATTATTTATACATTTTTGCAAGTTTCTTTGACAAATAAGTACGTTTCAACGATCTTATTACTTTCTCGTTGTGAAATCAAGTTCGGAGGATTAAAAATCAGGTTGACCCTTGGTCGTAAATTTAAAATAGCCATAGTGAAGGTGAAATTATTATTTTAAATAAATGTTTCTATACGAATTAAGAATCTATTCAACGTTTGTTTGTTGCAATACCGTGAAATAAATTGTATTATATATTTTCTCAGTTTAGACTGAATTTAAAGTTCGTAAGGATTAGAAATCAGGTTGACCTGTGGTCGTAGATTAAAAATAGCCATAGTGAAGGTAAAATTATTACGTTAAATAATTGTTTTTATACGAATTAAATATTGATTCAACGTTTATTTGTTGCAATACCGTGAAATAAATTGTATTATATATTTTTTCTGTTTACACTAAATTTAAAGTTCTGTTTACATGTTATAACAATTAGAATGTAGACGTTTTGCCGTTTCACGGTTTTTCCTCTGTTAATTATGTGTTTATAAATCATTTCAAACTAAAGCAGCACCATGCCCACCCTTAATTAAACCGTCTCAGTAGTTTACCGTAATTAATAATCTATTTTCGGAATTTATACGAGAATTTTTGAATTTTAGTAAATACTAGAGTCAGTGCATCGCGTATTGAAATAATAGCTTATACAGATAATCTTTTGAAATTACTCTTAATTAGGGAAAATCTTGAATCTTGTATGGAAGATGAAGATTTTCAGGAAATATTTATTTTTCAACAATGAATTTTTGTTTTATCGATTAATAACGTACGAAATGATTTTTGGAAAATTTTCTTCGTTTGAACGTTCGTTTAAGGTTCGACTATGATTATCAAATCTCTCGAAACACCGTAGAATGTTCAATTTTAAAAGTAACTTCTTCAATTTTTGGATAATCTGGGTAACGTGTTAGTGTTGACGATACACTTTCGAGTATAGACGTTAAAGTTCATAGAGTGGTCGGGGGCTACTAGCTAGCCTATGTCCACCCTGTACACACTCAGCCTTCTTGTAACACTTGTATACATTAGAATCAATTAGAATTTCAATACAGTAGACTGAATAACAATTCATTTTAACTAATACCTATTAGAAATTTTCCTTTTAAAACAAATATAAATCATTTTACCAATTACTGGTACTTGCTAGACATTTAATATCAGACTTTAAATATTCTGCTTTCGGTTCTTTTAAATACAATCAAATAATTTCTTCAATTATCGATACTGACTTGGAATACTCCGCTTCGAATAAAATATTTCGAAATTATTTTGAAGGTTTAGGGAAATAAACATTTGAATTTTAGTCATCGTTGTTCTTCAGACTTGTCGAATAGGATATTGAAATGACTTTGAGCAATTGAAATTAATTTGAAATTTTTCATATATTTTCTCTGGTATTGAATTTTCTTTACTAATAATTTACCATCCAAGGAATTTGCATGAATTGCATGTTAAGTAGTTAGTTGATTTATTATTGTATATTGTGAGCTGATTTGAAACGAGTGCACTACACTCGTGCACTATGCCCCACCCTAAATTAAACCGTCTCAGTAGTTTGCTGTAATTAATAATCTATTTTTGGAATTTATACGAGAATTTTTGAATTTTAGTAAATACTAGAGTCAGTGCATCGCGTATTGAAATAATAGCTTCATCCCTAGTTCGTTTATTATTGAATATTTTTACGCGTTTAACTTATGCTTCTCCCCAATTCTCGTCGCGTATTTTATTCAAATTTTCTTATATTCTAGAATCGAGAAAGATATGAATTCGCGTTTTTTCTTTTGATTCTTTCAATTCTTCAATTGCATTACGCATTATTGCAATAATTTCTATCGTTACAGATATATTACGAAATTAAATTAATCACTCAGTAAGTTTCAACATTACATTGTTTCCTCGATATGGTCATGGTGGTCATCAGTGACTGGAGTGCTTCAAATGTTTAGAATAATTAAAATAAAATAAACGTCAACTAAAAATTTTGAACGTTACAGCTAGCTAGACATTATTTTCAATTGAAAAAAAAATTATAAAGCATAATACTATAATCCTATGCTTAAAATGTATTTTCTTGTGTCCGCCTGACAGCAACCTGTAAATCTGGCGTAACAGTGAACGTGCTAATAAGTAAATGTTGTTCAAATTATATCGTGTTTGATGTCATATTCATCAGAAAAATTTCATCAATATGTTAAGAAAAATTTCGGTATAAAGAAACGTAAAATTAAAAAAGTTGGTATTTAAATCGTTTGGTTGCCTCGACTCACGTTTCATCTTATCTTTTATTCGCTGTCCTTGTCTACGTTCGGCAAACTACAAAGGTGGGCGCCAGGCTCGAAAACGTAGTCCCTGACTCTACAAGTGTCAGGTTTAGATTCTTTGCGGACTGACACTTGTGGAGAATTTACTGTAACTCGAAATTACACAGTTTAAAAAAATGCAAAGAAATTCTGATACTATAAATTCATTATCGCAAAACTAACGAGTGAAAAACTACAACGGTTTCGTTCCAAACCCGGAAAACCACCGGCGAAAGCAATACAAAATAGTGGTTTCACGGCGAAACCACTGGGACGTAAAGGGTTAACGCGTACTTACGCATTGCAGTGTAACACACCTGCGAACTCGACACAGCAAAAATTCAACTATTCCTATCTACATAGATCTATTTTTAATCCCTCTTCGATCATTATATACAACGATTATGTATAAAAAATTAATTTCACTACCTTACCGATCATTTATCGTTTAACGTTTTACGATCTCCTTGATACTCGTACGTTCGATATTTTTTCAAAGCATACATATCGAAGCTAAAAATGGTCAGGACGTTGAAACCAGTTCTTCCAGTTTGCGATGAGGAAAGAACGGACTTGCAGGCTCACAGACCAAAGATGCTTGCAGCGAGGAGAGAATTGATCTTTGGCAAAAGAGTGTAATCGTGGCAAAACGGTTCAACTTTCTACTTGTTCGGGTGTTTGAAATTCGACGGGGGAAAATGGAAATGTAGAAATTAACCGGTAAATTTATTAGATTTCCAGAGGAATTTTAAACGCGTTTCAGAGTTGAGGGAAATTAAAAAACGCGGAGTCCTTTGATCTCGCGTATATGAGATTCCTGTACGCTCGACATTTTCTACTCGCAACATTTGTCGCGCTTAACATTTAGCCCTTCCAGCTCCTGATGAGATGCATGTGGATGTTCAAACGGAAATTAATCTCAATTTAGCGACCGTAAATAACGAAATTAAAAGAGAAAGTCGTTTAATCGCTGCAGGGTTAAGAAATGATAAAATAAAGATCTTTAAAGGTGAAAAAAGAGACGAGACTCGTGAACATTTTATGATTCTAATGAAAATCGAATGTATCGAATTTCTATATAAATCGAGAATCAAATCGACTGAAACGTGAAATATTCAGAGAGACCGTAGTAACCATAAATAAATTATTCAGAAAATCATTCACTCGCTAAAGGGTTAAGAAACGACAAAGAAATTCTCCAAAAAAAAATAAAAAATTCTTATGATTCTAATGAAAATCGAATGTATCGAATTTCCATTTAAATCGAGAATCAAATGGACTGAAACGTGAAATATTCAGAGAGACCGTAGTAACCATAAATAAATTATTCAGAAAATAATTCACTCGTTAAAGGGTTAAGAAACGACAAAGAAATTCTCAAAATAGAAAACTAAGAAATTTCGTAATTCCAATGAAAACCTAATATATCAAATTTCCATTTAAATCAAGAATCAAATTAAACCATAAATACCAAATTAATTAAAAAATAATTCACTCGCTAAAGGGTTAAGAAACGACAAAGAGATTCTCAAAAAAGAAAGCTAACAAATTTCGTAATTCCCATAAAAATCGAACGTATCGAATTTCCATTTAAATCAAGAATCGAATCGTGAAATACGAAAATGTACAGAGAGGCCTTGATTTTACATCGTCTATAAAAAAGGCGAATGTAACCAGTTTAGACGGGCCTTTCGTTGCATTCCAATTGAAATCTCGTCTAAATTGGCAGTGTCAACGCCGGAAATAAAGAAATATCCCCGGAAATCGCAGCCGTGCATACGCGGTCCCTTGTCCAGCAGCAGCCAGCCAGTCCCATTGAATCTAAGCTTAATTGATTTAAACAGCAATCGTTTCGTAGCGTATCCGAACTTTTCATGCGATTGAATTTCAATCGGATATCGACAGGGGGATCGTTGATATCCATTGACTCGTGAAATATCGATCCGTTCCGCGATATACCGGAGAAGAGAGCTCGTTGACGAGCAACTTCACCCGATCCCGTCAAACAATGCACGTTTATTTCGCGATTGCTTATACCGGACGAGGTGTTCGCCAGAAAGAAATTCGCGAAACACCGTTAGAAAGGGCCTGATCGATCCTCGTGGCACGATCCAGGCGAATATTGTGACTTGAGACGACGAATGGTGATTATTTGGGATATTATTGGAGCTGTTGCAAGAGTAAAATGGAAAATTTTGATGTGAAAATTGGTCACTTCTGTTTCTGGCCATTTTTAGAGGAGAACGTGTCGACAAACGGGGAAATTCTGCCATTAGTATAGTTATCAAAAAAGTGGAGATGACCGGGAAAAATTGAGGTTGAAATTTGGGGAAATTTTTTATTTCCTGAGAATCTTCTCTTGTTTGGAGAAAAGAGAAATGAATTTTTACGAAAGTAAAGTTGTGAAAGAAAATTTGTAAGCGTTGCAATTTTCGAATGAAAGGCAGAGAAATAAAATGTAGAAATATTACAATTTTCAAATGAAAAGCAGAAAAGTAAAATTTGCGAATGTTACAATTTTCAAATGAAAGACAGAAATTTTGTGACTGTTACAATTTTCAAGTGAAAAGCAGAGAAATGGAATTTGGAAATATTCTAAAATTCTAGTGCTTAAAATAAAAAAAAAACAGTTCGAAGCAAGAATTTAAAAGTGTTACAGGATCACCGTTACACGAGGTTATTACAGTGAATGGGTAATAGAATTTCCTCTTAATCGGTTTGAAATTCAATTCACCGCCGGAAGTGGAAATCCAGTGTTGCACGTTGCAAGTGAAACGGGACGATTTTCCGAAATTAGTATCGTTCGAGAATTCTTCCATGGCTTCCGTCTGTCGTAAACGTAAACAAGATACCTGGTGCTCCATTGCGCCACGAGGGTGCTAATAAAATCGTATTGCAGGAAAATTTCACTTGTGTTGCATTCTGGGAACGCAATTCCAAGGATTAACCTCGCTTAATTGAATATTTATCGCCGACGTATCGAACGATCGCCTCGATCACGGTGATTTTTAACGCTCATTTGAGAGATACACTCTCTAGGAAGAAGGAGAAAAAAATACACAACGGTGAATAATGAAGCTAAACAACGAAAACGCGATTTATCGTGGAAATACAAAGAAACGTATATTTGTCTACATAGATAAACTTTCCTTTTAAACGAGAAACACGTGCTTCCGCGAGATGTCTTGTTTAATCAGACAGTAAGATAAACGATCGTCGTTTCTTGGAGGAAGAAAAGAGCGATAAAAATTGCTTTGGCGTCACGAGGATCGTTAATGAGACTCTTGATTCGTGGAACGTACTCGTCAATTGCAATCGACCGAGGTAAGCGTAAACACTCGGTTAATCATCTTTTAAACAGTGTTTATCGTCGTGAAGATAAGATATCTGAAAGTACAATTACGTGTGATGTTTGCACGTTGAGTTATAGGCCTTCAAGGTTACCAGTAGCTAATCGCATTTTTAACATCTGTTTACTACGATCCATTACAATTATTTCAAAATTAAAAGTAATGTATTATGGAAGAGGTTCGTTATTTAGAAAAGAGGGTGTTCTTAAATTTATGTGCACATTTTTTTTTTTTTTAAATTCGTCAAAGGGTAGACGAGGCACGGAGAATTGAGATTATAGTGGGAGGAGCTTAGCGGGAGTGGAGGGGGAAGACGGTAGGGGGGAGTGGTCTCGAGCACGCAACTAATTTCGCGCGAACAATAGCAGTGGAATATTCTAAGCGGAGATTTTTTAAAGTATCATCTTTAGGTGATTCATATTTTAAGTAAAGCTAAAGTTATTTCAGCACTGAAATTTCTAAACGACTAAAATCTCAACCTCCACTGCCTATTTAACAAAATAAAAAAGGCAAAAAAAATTCGAAGTTCCCCAAACTTAATCGTCGCTCAGTTTCCCCATCCGTATCTCCCAATTTCACTTTACACATAACAAAAACACTTAAAATTTGAATAATAAAACCTCAAAAACAAAAAGAAAACAGAAATTCCAAAATCCCCAATCTCTAATTCATTGAAAATCCAAATTGGAATTACAAAATTCCGAATCCCTAATGACAGCTCAATTTTCACATCCGTATCACCAAATTGCATCCCACACATAGCAAAGACAAATCAAATCCCAACAACAAAATCTCCCAAAAAAAAAAACAGCAAAAAATTCCAAAATCCCGAAACCTAATCACCGCTCAATTCCCACGTCCGTATCTCCAAATTTCGCTCTATACACCATCAAACGAATAAAATCTGAATAAGAAAATCTCCCCAAAAAAGAAAATTCCAAAATCTCCAAAAAAAACAGCAAAAAATTCCAAAATCCCGAAATCTAATCACCGCTCAATTCCCACGTCCGCATCTCGAACGCCCAGAGATTCATACCGAGCACTCCGTTCGCGCCAATTCCGCGCGCGGCGTGCCGCCACGCCACCGTTTTCTGTTTGTAAACAAACCTTCCCCCGTTCTGATGCGGTAGGACGAAGAAGAGACGCCCGTGATTCGTGTGGTACAACACAACACGCTCCTCCGTTCTAAAAGTATCGACTGGGGCCGCGTGTGCACGCACGCACGAGGCGCGTACACGCGCCGCTCACGACTTTCCGGCGACGTGTACAGAGCCTCTCCTCTGGTGAATGACGCCTCCGGTTCTTTCTGGTTCGAGCTCGCCATTCACCGAATCGCCGACGTTGGCTACGCTCTCGTCTGCACCGGTTCGAACCGGTAAACCGGTTGGGTCCCCGGTTACTCCCAGCTCGATTAGCGCCTCGGCAATTATTGAATGGCCGAGCGGCTAACGATAAGGTTCTTCTCCTTTTATTCATCGACTTCCTCAATCGAGTACACACCGATACCTTCACACGCTATAAACGCTTTTTACGTTTACCAACTGTAATCGCTAGAAGAAGTTTTAGTACGAGAAGATGATGGTATATTAAACGCGTGTTCGTTCCTTGTGTCTTTTTTCAATAGTGTATATATATGTATATATGTATATGTATATATATGTAGTTGGTAGGTTCCGCGATACGGATGCGACGACACGTTCTCTTTGAGAATTGAGAATCGTCGCGAGTGACGACGACGTGAACGAAGAGATAGAGTGTGGAAGAAGATGGAGTGGTGGTGAGATGGTGATGGTGGTGGTGTATAGTGTGGTGATGTTCGCTGTTGTTTGGGGAGTGGGCTATGGGATAGAGAGTGGGTTCGTTGAGAAGATATTCCGATGATGTATCAACCGTGATTTGGGTATGTGTTAATACGTTGTTTTATGGAGGATGTAACGAGAGTTTCTGGAATGATGTTGCAAAATGTTTCACTTGTATATTAGTTTTCTTTTCTTAACATTTTGGAGGTTAGACTTTACTCTACAGGGTTGGGAAATTATTATTTATTCTTGGAATAAATTATTAAACTCAGAGTCTTGGAACTTTTGTTACACACTGTATATTGAATAAGTGTTTTCAATATTTTTTATATTCTGGAAATTAGACTTTACTCTACAGGGTTGGGAAATTATGAAAGTATCATGTTTCCTTAAAATAAATGATTAAACTCAGAGTGTTGGAACTTTTGTTACACACTGTATATTAAATAAGTGTTTCCAATATTTTTGATATTCTGGAAATTAGACTTTACTCTACAGGGTTGGGAAATTATGAAAGTATCATCTTTTTTTTTAGAAGAAATTATTAAACTCAGAGTGTTGGAACTTTTGTTACACAGTGTATATTGAACAAGTGTTCTTAATATTTTTCATAATTTTGAAATTAGACTTTACTCTATAAACTTGATAAATTATGAAAGTATGATGCTTTTTTAGAAGAAATTATTAAACTCAGAGTGTTGGAACTTTTGTTACACCCTGTATATCGAGATGTGGGAGAACTGGTGAAGAATTTTGTGTAGAGAAAATAGGTAATACAGGAGAATAGGTGGCTGTGGCGCGGAATTTTATTGCAGTAATATATGGAAGTGGAGTATTACTTGTTGGAAATGGGGTTTAGAAAATGATGGGAAACGAGTTTTAGGAATTAATTTGTATTACAGTTTCCGAAGATACTTTGCCGGGAATTGTTGAAGTTTAGGTGGAATAAGTTGGGTTAATAAGTTTCTGGGTGAGAAAATTCACAAGCATTTTATTCGTCCTAAAGATACTTCGTTACAAATCGTGCTAATTTCATCCTGTGATCTTTTATTAGCGATGACGATGATTTGGCTCTCTTATTAATACCTTTCTGCATTGAAATTAAATCGCACTCGAAGATCTCGAACGAAGATAATTTTAAAAACGTTGAGAACTAATTTAACAAATTTCCCATTTTACTAAAGAATTTTCATTATTTAAAAAAATATTTTCGAAGAAATACAAATAACGTGTCCTTCTTAAAGACTTAAATCCTCCAATCATAACGAAGCAATTCTCCTCGAAGCCAGAAGAATCCCTCAGACATCCGTAACAACGTCTTCGAACCAGAGGATTATGCAGCAAATCCAAACTTAATCTCCATTGTTACCAGAAATAATTTAACCTCCTCTTAGATTGTTGTTATTATTACCATTATATAAATTAAAGATACACTGTACAAAGTGAACCTTATAATTTAGATGAACCTCCATTACTTTCATCCTTAGTGGACAAATAAAACTTCTTTTTATTAAAGATCTCCAAGATGAAATTAAATTTTTTTAAATAAATTTCCAACCTAATTTTCAACGTTTCAATGCATAATCCTGTCTTTTGTAACTATCAGCTAACAAAAATTCAGAAAAATTCAAAGAGGTTAATAAAAAATATCCTTTGTCTATCTAATGGAGTCTAAAGTCTTCATCTCAAATTGATCTATGACAAATAAAAGACATTCTGCTCGATCCATTACCAACGAAAATAACCAAAGTGATTACTGAAAAATCGAGTGCAACTAAAAACGCTTAAAATCTCCGCAATAGTGTAGTATCGGGGCCTCCATACCCAGAAACCTCTGAGGGACAATAGAGAGGGAGTGGTTGGCGTAGCGCGCAAAGCTTCGGCTTGCTAACCCGAAGGACCCGGGTTCGATTCCCGTTGGGTCCTTCAATATTTTTCCCTAGGTTCCTACAAATGGAGGCTCGTCCATGGGGGAAGACAGGCGCTGTGAGATGAAAACATGTGAGAGGGTTGCACGTCTCCCAAAAAGAGATGAGAAACAGAGTTTCGGCTGAGAGTGCCACTGTGTGAGGGGAGTGGTACCCAAGAGTGTTGAGTGTTGAGTTCATTCGAGGGCGAATGTCAGTTCAGAATGGCCGAGTGTAGTATCGGGGCCTCCATGCCCAAATAGGAAACCTCTAAGGGACAATAGAGAGGGAGTGGTTGGCATAGCGCGCAAAGCTTCGGCTTGCTAAGCCGAAGGTCCCGTCCCTCAATATTTTTCCCTAGGTTCCTACATATGTGGGCTCGTCCGGGATGGAGGCATCTACGGCTACACGAAGCCAGGCGCTGTGAGATGAAAACATGTGAGAGGGTTGCACTACTCCCAAAAAGAGATGAGAAACAGAGTTTCGGCTGAGAGTGTCACTGTGTGAGGGGAGTGGTACCCGAGAGTGTTGAGTGTTGAGTTCATTCGAGGGCGAATGTCAGTTCAGAATGGCCGAGTGTAGTATCGGGGCCTCCATGCCCAAATAGGAAACCTCTAAGGGACAATAGAGAGGGAGTGGTTGGCATAGCGCGCAAAGCTTCGGCTTGCTAAACCGAAGGACCCGGGTTTCGATTCCCGTTGGGTCCCTCAATATTTTTCCCTAGGTTCCTACAATAGTTAAACGTAAGCTCGAAAGTCCTTAAACTGGTCGGAAAGAAGATTCACGTCCTCCGTAATTCCAGCAACGTTTTCCGGATTCACGAGTAACCCGTCGAGGTCGTCCAGGAATAAATTTCATTTCGGCGGTTGCACGGTCAACTGGACACCGCGGATTTTCGAAAATTGCCAGTCAGCTGCACCTATCGCAGCTCGGATACTATCTTGAACTTGTCCTCCTCTTCTAACGTCCCCGGAGAGCCGTGAACGGCTGCCTCTTCAGATAAACGTACCGCGGAACAAAGATGCTCACTTTATCTAATCGCGTGATCTTCGCGTCATTGTTACACAAGCGGGGCAAAAAATTTATCGTTCTTTCAGAGCAGTGATTAGTTTTAATGCCTCGTAGATACAATGTTTTTACTGGTTGCTGTTTTAAGCATTCTTCGCTTCTTCGTGAACATTTTTTACTTTGTGTAAATTGTTTGGAATATCTCAAAATAGTCAGAAATTTTTATCGTGACTTAGTTTTAATAGGAAAAAATTTACCGTGTTTAATAATTGCTAAACTTGGTATTCGTGGTTAGTTCTTTTTTTTTTATTTCGAGTAATTTGTCGGAAGAAGGTTGCGAGTAGGAAAAGTTGAATCTGATTGTAATTTGAAGAGAACTATCAGTTAATTCCTCGACTTACGATTTTTTTAGCGACTACGCATTTAAACGGAGGTTATTTATTGTTTTAATACTGTGTCGGGTAAGAGAAGCTAATGTATTACACGTTATTTGCATTTGGAAATCCTCGGTCTTATAAGCTGAAAGTAAGTTAGAATTAAAATTGATCTTTGTTGCTAATGTAACGAGGATCTTCTATTTCTCGAATTTATCGCAATTTACCGAATAAAAATTGAGACCAAAAATACTTGAATACTTAAAAAAGAAATTTACACGTTAAAATTTTTTAATTGTAGCTTATTGTTACATATTAGTCAATAAACATAATTTTACAGTTTCCTATTTCTCATAACGAATCGAATAAAAATCTTGAAAAAGTGGTCGAATATTTAAAAAAAAAGTTTAATGTGTCAATCGTTAGAAATTTTTAATTACAGCTCGTTGTTATTTAAAAAAATTCCTCGTAATTTATCAGTTAACAAACAAACGTAAATTCTTGGTAGATTTTCTTTCGTACTTTCCTATTTCTCATAATGAATCGAATGAAAATCGCAAAAATGTGTGGTCGAATATTTAAAAGAAAAGTTAAAAAGTGTCAAACGTTAGAAATTTTTAATTACAGCTCGTCGTTATTTAAAAAAATTCATCATCATTTATCAGTTAATAAACAAACGTAAATTCGCGGTAGATAATCCTTCGCTGTTTCCCGTTTCTCATAATTCATCCCGCAGAAATGGTGTGCACTAGCGAAGGTTGAATATTTCAAGAGGAAGTTTAAGGTCGAAAGGATTGCACACGAGGTTGCCCGTTCTAAATTTTTAATAGAACGCCAGGTGATTCTGCCAAAACGTATATAAACAGATTTTGCGCGAAAAGGGCAAAGCCGACTGACGGGAAATACAACGTTATTTCTGGCGCTCTATCAAAAATCCAAGCGAAGCGCCACACGAAAGGTGCGCGGTTTTATCAAGAATTTAAAGGTAACTTCGCGGCGAAAAATTTCACCGAAACAGGTCCCCTGAACCTTAACAACCCCCGATGAAATTTGTATCCTGGAGAAAACACGATTTTCCCCAAGTAATCTTCGATGTTCGCTTTATTATTTCATCTTCGTTCTAAGGAATTTTCCGACCGGGAAGCTCATTTCGATGATCCTCTTCTTGGACCAAGTCCATCATATTTTTAGCAGAAGTCCAAGATACAGCTATCCAATTTACCAAGATACCGAAGTGTGTCTAGAAATTTTTGCAATCTTTTGCAACTTTAAGTAACAATTGAATGAAGAAAAGAGAGAATGGAGAAATTCCTTAACCCTTTCGTTGCCAATTCTTAAAAAATGAGAGGGAATGGAGAAATTTCTTAACCCTTTCGTTACCAATTCTTGCAAAATGAGAGAATGGAAAAATTTCTTAACCCTTTCGTTGCCAATTTTTAAAAAATGAGAGGGAATGGAGAAATTTCTTAACCCTTTCGTTACCAATTCTTGAAAAATGAGAGAATGGAAAAATTTCTTAACCCTTTCGTTGCCAATTCTTAAAAAATGAGAGGGAATGGAGAAATTTCTTAACCCTTTCGTTACCAATTCTTAAAAAAGAGAGAATGGAGAAAATTTTTAACCCTTTCGTTACCCATTCAGAATCTTCAGGCAAAAATTCATCTCAATTTAGTATCCATTAGAGAGAATGGAGAAAATTCTTAACCCTTTCGTTACCCATTCAGAATCTTCAGGCAAAAATTCATCTCAATTTAGTATCCATTACAGAGGCAAAAATTGATAGATAAAAGCAGAGAAATGAAAAAAATAAATAAGTCTCTCCTAAAAGAGTTAACACTCGTACGACTCAATATTAATAAAGAAAAAAGTCTATGCCTGAACTGTCGCCAAAGTAATGAAATTAACAACGTTACTAAAATTTAAGGAATGCATCCCAAAAAATGTAAAATAATTTACAATCTATTTTTTCAAGATTAAGTTAATTTTGTACTCGCACTCCTTGTACAGTGAAAATATCAATTTCTCGAGCTACACTCAACGCTTAACAATTGAACTAGGTCCCATTCAAACCCAAGAAATTTATCCCAAAAGATCGCAGACAATTTGCAATTTTTCACTAACATAACTTTGCATTCGTACTCCTCGCCCAGCGAGCACATTAATTTCCCCAAAAACTCTACTCAACTTTTTCCGTCCAGAACTTCCTACCAGAACCATTTCGTATACACATACACATGCATACAGTTGACATTAGCAAGTAAGGCAATTGGGATGGAATAGTAAGTTCCGCGAGCGAGAGACCGAAGTAAAAAGTTGCTGTGCACGTATATGTGCATATATGTGTGTGAATGAAAGTGACACGATCCGATCGGTTTTGGCGCTGGCGCGCGAATCACGATGGCAAAGTTCCGTTTCGACCAAGTCAT
Organism: Habropoda laboriosa; assembly: GCF_001263275.1. Classification (NCBI taxonomy): domain Eukaryota; kingdom Metazoa; phylum Arthropoda; class Insecta; order Hymenoptera; family Apidae; genus Habropoda; species Habropoda laboriosa. Next base: position 736,085 of record NW_017100857.1, read on the forward strand.
TCAGGAACAACGAACGCCGACCCGACGTTCTCTATCCAGTTCGAACCGGAAAACCGGCGACTGGCGGTCTCAGGCGACGCGATACCAGTTGTTGGATACTATCGACAACCTCT
>NW_017100857.1:736210-736749 GCF_001263275.1 Habropoda laboriosa
CTCTCTCTCTCTCTCTCTCTCTCTCTCTCTCTCTCCCTCTCTTCAACCGCACTCCTCCACGTCGTTTCGACGCCTCACGAGCACGCGTCACTTTCTCGACGACGCGTCACTCGCAGGTTGAGCGACCTCACGGTTAAGTCCTACCTGCGTACTCCGATGACCGTTTCCGGTTCACGTCGCTTCACTTAACACGCTCGCTGCCGTCGGAAAATCGATTGCACGCTGAACGGTGCGACGTTCGAACGCATACGCTGCGTCCGTGGCAGCGGACGTGTTTGACCATCTTTAACGACGACTTTACATTTTTTTTTTGAAGATGTGTGTTTTCTAAGTAATCTAGTCTATCTAATCTTGGAGAAACTGAAGTACTGTGTGAAAGATTAGATAGTGGTTGTATTTTGTTTGGTTTAAATTGCTGGTAATTAAATTGTTTTTCTGGTTAGGAGATTATGTAATGGAAGTGAGAGTTTAAAAAACTTGTTCGTGTGTCCTTGAAGAGATTAGTATGATTCGTGATTTTATTTTTTTGCCTTGAAAAT